>NC_134878.1:18811701-18821701 GCF_041734735.1 Babylonia areolata | reverse complement strand
TTTTTTTATTTTTTTTATTTTATTAGTATTACTATTATTATTACTACTACCTTTTTCTATATTATAATTATTATTCATTTATTTATTTATTTATTTATGTAAGCTTATCTATTATTTATTCCCCCGTTTGTTTGTTTTTGTTTTTTGTTTTGTTGTTGTTTTTTTCAAGGCCTGACTAAGCGCGTTGGGTTACGCTGCTGGTCAGGCATCTGCTTGGCAGATGTGGTGTAGCGTATATGGTTTGTCCGAACGCAGTGACGCCTCCTTGAGCAACTGAAACTGAACTGAAACTGAGTCCCAGTTCCAGCCCGGTGTTAAGTCCCTGGGGAAAGTGCAGTTTTGCCCCCCCTCACTGCCCAGCCAACACCACACCGTACCATCTCCCATGTACACAAACAGCCCCTCCTCCCCCTCCCCCCCCTCCCCCCCCTTCCCCCGCCAACCTCCCCACACACCCCTACCCCTGTTATGGAGTGATGGCCTAGAGGTAACGCGTCCGCCCAGGAAGCGAGAGAGAATCTGAGCGCGCTGGTTCGAATCACGGCTCAGCCGCCGATATTTTCTCCCCCTCCACTAGACCTTGAGTCAGTGGTGGTCTGGACGCTAGTCATTCGGAGGAGACAATAAACCGAGGTCCCGTGTGCAGCATGCACTTAGCGCACGTAAAGAACCCACGGCAACAAAACGGCTGTTCCTGGCAAAATTCTGTCGAAAAATCCACTTCGATAGGAAAAACAAATAAAACTGCATGCAGGAATAAATACAAAATAAAAAAGAAAAAAAGGGTGGCGCTGTAGTATAGCGACGCGCTCTCCCTGGGGGAGGGCAGCCCGAATTTCACACAGAGAAATCTGTTGTGATATAAAGAAATACAAATGCAAAACAAATACTTCACCACCACCACCACCTTCTCCTCCTTCCTCCCCACACCCCCCATCCCCAAACCCCACTCCAACGAAACACTCACGAGTAACAGTCTGTCCGGCGGCGATGGTGGTGGTGGAGACTGTGAGGGTGAAGGGGGCGGGGATGGCCTTGGCGTCCACGTGGTGGCCCGTGGGAAACATGTCGGTGCAGGCGGACAGGGGGGCGCCTTGTGGGTACCCGCTCACCACCCCCACCCCCCCAACTATCGCCACCATCACCACGCACAGCAGCTCCCGCATCCTTGTGGGTCCCTGCCAACACATTGGACAGGTAGACAGGGAGATTGCACGGCAAGTAAAACAACAGATAGATGGACATGTAGATTATAGGTAGGTAGATAGATCAAGCGATCAACGATAGATCGATATATCTATCTGTATATCTATATCTATATATATACATATATATATATATATATATAGGATCGATCAATCAATTCAGAGCAGATTAGCAGATAGATCAAATCAAATCAAACCATGTTGCTAAAAGCTAAGCCGACCGAATAGAGGCCATGTTAGTGATAAAAGTCTTAAATCCAGTTGAAGACAGCCTAAAATAATGATTGACTGACAGAATGTTAGATAGACAGACAGACAGATAGATAGATTGGTAAGGTGAGCATGTTTACCTTCTGAGTGAGTTGGGTAGGGTAAATGGGAGGAGGGGAACGTGTGGGTGGTCAGTTACTGAGTAATTGATTGACTGGCGAGCGAACGTTGTGGTGTGTCCATCGAGATCGATGATGACCATCGTTGTCATCCAGCTGGGGGATGGGGGGAGGGTGGTGGTGGGATGGGGGGCGGGGGGGGAGGATGCTCATGAATCTATCTGTGAATGCACAGATGGCTGAATAGTCCAATCTGTGCACGAAATGTTCGCTGACAGTTGGGGCAGACAAAGACAGGCATACCATTGTCAGGGAACGTACGAATGTATGAAGGAACCAATGAGCTGCAATGAGAAGCTTTGTTAAACTGCGTTATACTTTGCCATGCTATGCTGGCACTGTATCACATTAACTCTCTCCATACGAACGGCGAAAGAGACGACGTTAACAGCGTTTCACCCCAATTACCATCATCAAAATATTGCAAGCGGAAGGCTCTTGTACTGAAGAGGTGAATGTTGACAAAGAATACCACAATTCTGACGACGGAAGCTAAAGGTTGGATCATTGAGACACCCACTGGACATCCGAGGGGTCTGTGTAGAGGAGAAGAGAGGACTGGCCGTACTGAGTGAGTTAAACTGCGTTATACTGTACCATGCTATGCTGGCACTGTATCACATGAAAAGGAGCAAACTATGCCAGACTCGACAAAGATGTAACGATACTGGGACTAGACACGACTCAATCAGACCAGAAGACTAAGCTAAGTAAAACTATCAGGCCAAGGCTAGGCAAGCTAAATAAATCAGAACAGAACTGAGCTAGACTAAACCAACAAACCAAACTAAATTAGACGTGAAAGGTATCAGACAGCACCGATTTCATAGCCCTATTTCTACATTCCTTTAATGTACTTCAGAATTGTGTTAATGGTTTCTGATTATTATTATCATTATTGAATCATTACTGTTAAATGTAACTGCATGTTAGTTATACATTTTTTGGTAGTTTTCTATCTTTTCTGCTTTCCCTCCCCCCCTCTCTACCCTCCCCCCCCCTTTTTTTTTTAATCGTTTAATATCACTGATAGTGAAAAGACGCTAAACTTAAGAACGAACACACACACACCACACACACCACAACACACACACACACACACACACCACTACACACACACATACCACAACACACACACACACACACCACAACACACACACACACACACACACACACACACACACACATACCACAACACACACACACACACACACACACACACACACACACACACACACACACACACACCGAAAACATTGCCGCTCTCACAGTAGTATCGGCTTCAAACATGGACCAACCTGAGAACAAATATATTTTGATAATACCTATTTTCTACTGTTGGTTCTCAGAACAAAAACGAACCGTGTAAACATCTACGTCATCCTATAACCCCCATGCCAGGTAGGGTTTGGCAGTGGGACTGGCAACTAAACGTGTGCTTGCATTATTAGACTGACTATTCTTAGTCCATGACGAATGAGCGACAGGGTTCACACGGAACGAGAATAACTATCTTTATCTCGTGACCCGAACAGATTCCTGTCCATGAGGTCACCTTCGTGCTGGAAACTGCAATGAGCGTAGTTTGTGTGAGAAACGTGAGATGAATTCTTCTCCTCGCTCGATCGCTGGGGTTTTATTTGTACCAGTCTGAGTGTAACTTGTTCGTTGTTTGTTTGTTTGTTTGTTTACAACACTGTCTAAGAAGACGCTCGCATTGTCTAATGTTATCTTCGATCCAGATTTAACTCACTCAGTACGGCCAGTCCTCTCTGCTCCTCTACAAAGACACCTCGGATGTCCAGTGGGTGTCTGAATGACCCAAGCTTTAGCTTCCGTCGTCAGAATTGTGGTATTATTTGTCAACATTCACGTGTTCAGTATAAGAGCCTTCCGCTTGCAATATTTTGATGATGGTAATTGGGGTGAAACGCTGTTAATGTCGTCTCTTTCGCCGTTCGTATGGAAAGAGTTAAACTGTTAATGGATGACATTTGTTCATAATGTCTTCCCCTCCCCCAATTAATTATCAACCCCCCGCTTTCGTGTTTTTTTGTTGTTGTTTTTTTTGTTTTGTTTTTATGAATGATTTGTTGTTGCTGCTTTAGCAGGGTAGCCTATCTCTTACAGTCTCACTATACTTCTATCGTCTAAAGATAAACACTATAAACGATTCATTGTGATCCGAATACTAGTGGTGACAAATAATCTTATTTGTCTCGCATCCACAAATCTGTTTCAGTCTCCACATCGATCATATGACACTCGTGGTAGGCTGGAACACACACACACACACACACACACACACACACACACGCACGCACGCACACACACACACTCACTCACAGACACACACACACACACACACACACACACACACATCAGAGAGATTTTTTTTAATCCGCCCCAATTCAGTCGTCTTGCAATGCACTGCCGCCGTTCCTATCGATGAAAGAAACGACACCGGAAACTCTTTACATGCTGGCAAAATTCAGCCTGAGAGTGACGCGGCAAATTCCAGCGCAGGTGTGCACACAAGTCACCTTGTCAGTCATTGAACATGGGTTGTGCTCTGATTGCTGTCTTTATGCGCAGCACGACTTGTATTGTTACGGTTAGACTCGTGATTCGCGGTGAAGTGAAAGAAAATGCGAAATGGGACATGATAAGGTACTGTTAAACTGGTTTCGTGTCACATTTCGTGACTGGAATTGTAAAGTAACCCCTGGGGCAGGACGCTATTTGAAGCTTTGCGTGTCTTCTCTTTTTCCCTCGTCCCCATCGCCTCCCCCACCTCCTCTTCCTCCTCCAACCCTACCCGATACAAACAGAAGACGTATCCAGGGATGGGTTTTCAGTTATTCAGGAAGTCGCCGTGTCACGCACACCATCCACGTGAGATGCACTAAAGTGGTTAACTCTCTCCATACGAACGGCGAAAGAGACGACGTTAACAGCGCTTCACCCCAATTACAACCGTCAAAATAAAATTATTACAAGCGGAAGGCTCTTGCACTGAAGAGGTGAATGTTGACAAAGAATACCACAATTCTGACGACGGAAGCTAAAAGTTGGGTCATTCAGACACCCACTGGACATCCGAGGGGTCTGTGTAGAGGAGAAGAGAGGACTGGCCGTACTGAGTGAGTTAACAGACGCGGTGTTGCACTTTGGTATGGGTATACATACGGCTCAACGGACACAACCAGTTGTCTTGTTTGACTAACAGTATCGTTGCCTTGTTGGGTATTATGTATATGATAGTCAGTCGTGTCCGACTATGACCATCAGAACAGCAGAGGAGGCAACTGCTGTTCCGACATTTGGGCTAGAATTTGATTATAGTGGAGAGTGTCTTGCCCAGGTTACATCCCCACTCTCTCGGCCAAGAGGGTTTAAGGACAGTCGGCGTTGGGATCGTTCCCAAAGGCCAACTAGCCCACAAGGCTGCAGCACTAAGAGCCAGTGCAATTTTGCCTCCTAGTTTGAGAGTCATAGTCCTTCACAAAAGACTAAGCTGTAAATGATTTCCCATTGACTGGAGAAACCATTGATAATACAGCTCTCATTTTGCTGTTGGCCCAAAATGTAAACTTATGTCAATCTGTGATATAAGCCGAGTGTAACGGCTCAACGGACACAACCAGTTGTCTTGTTTGACTAACAGTATCGTTCAAATTGCCTTGTTGGGTAATACACACACATACAACGTGAAGATCAGGTGCAGTAGCTCGTTGTCATAAATCATAACTGACAGAATGGTGGTGAATTTAATTCGTTCTTGAAATGACTATACCCAAACACACCATGGACAAGAGTTGATTTTTTTTTTTTTTTTTCAAAACACCTCGATAACTCTGTTTTGCTTTCCGTCCATTTACACCAAAGTGGAACTTAATGAAAAAAAAAACCGCTATGGAGAGAGAGAGAGAGAGAGAGAGAGAGAGAGAGAGAGAGAGAGAATTGAATTTAAAAGGAATATAAAATTTCTGAGGGTAATAGAGTAAGCAAGACAATGCGTTTTTTCACCCATCCTTCGAAGTGGAAACAGTCAACTAAAGCAAAAGGAGGAAACCAATATATCAATACAACATGCACATCATATAAGTCATTGTTACATGGTGTAAAGAAGAAGGAAAAGGGTCAGTCAGAGATCTTTATCTTGTCAGGACCTGTAATTGTGGAACAAACTGCCAGAAAAATTGCGAAATTCTGTCAAGCTGAATTCTTTCAAGCCTGCTGTGAAAACCTATCCGTTCCATCAACAGTAATGTTCCAGTGCTGATCTTGGTGTGATCTGTTTCCAAATGCGCACCGTATAGCTGGGAAGCCGTTTGGCTTTTGTGTGTGGAGGGGTGCTTTGCGAGCGTCCGTGCATTCGTGTGTGTGTGTGTGTGTGTGTGGTTGAGTGCGAGTTGCAGGGATGTGTTTTCAAGAGGGCGTCATGGGTGCGTGGATGGGTGGGCGCGCGAGTGTATTCTGACACGTGTTTCTATGTATGTGTGTGTGTGTGTGTGTGTGTGTGTGTGTGTGTGTGTGTGTGTGTGTGAGTGTGTGTATGAGCGCGTGCGTTTGTGTTTGTGTGTGTGTTTGTGGTTATAAAGGAGAGGGGGGGTGGAGAAGGGGAGGGGGCGGTGGAGAAGGGAGGTGGTGACAAAATGAAAAAAAAAAAAACGCGCTTTATAAATATCCATTATTATTATTATTATTATTATTTGCAATTTAACATTTCCAAAAGTACATAGTTGAGGAAGAGTGAGAGGATAGGATATAGAATTTAAGAGAGAGAGAGAGAGGGAAGGGGGTGGGGGGGTGGGGAGGTCAAAAGATACGCCTGACTGACCAATCGGTTTTGTCAGATTTTTGAACGTGATTGCTCAAGGGATAAACCGGCCACGCGGTACCTCCCCCTTCCCCCCCCCCCCCTCCAAGCCCCCCTTCCCCCCCCCCCCCCAACAACCACCTTTCTTACCCCCATCCCCTATAGCCCTGAGGCCGAGTGTGTGTCCAGAGAGGCCAACAGCAGTACAGTACAACAATATACAACAATGGGAGTCCTGTGTACATGTTATTATGGTGTGACTCGGGACCGTCACGTTGTGAAGACCCAACGGGCTGTGTGGGGACCTACACTTGATGGGGAAACTGGGGTGGGTTTCTCTGGTTTCTTCTGTGTGTGTGTGTGTGTGTGTGTGTGTGTGTGTGTGTGTGTTGTTGTTGTTGTTGTTGTTGATGGTGGTGGTGGTGATGTTGTATGTGTGTGTGTGTGTGTGTGTGTGTGTGTGTGTGTGTGTGTGTGTGTGTGTGTGTGTGTGTTGGTTGTTGTTGCTGTTTTTGGTGGTGGTGGTGGTGATGGTGTGTGTGTGTGTGTGTGTGTGTGTGTGTGTGTGTGTGTGTGTGCGTGTGTGTGTGCGCGCGCGCGTGGTGTATGTGTGTGTGTGTTGTTGTTGTTTGTGGTGGTAGTGGTGGTGATGGTGGTGGTGCTGATGGTGTGTGTGTGTGTGTGTGTGTGTGTGTGTGTGTGTGTGTGTGTGTGTGTGTGCGCGCGTGGTGTGTGTGTGTGTGTGCATGGTGTGTGTGTATGTGTGTGTGTTGTTGGTGGTGGTGGTGTAGGGGTGTGTGTGTGTGTGTGGACGAGCGGTTTAGTGGTGGGGTGGGGAGAGGGTAGGGGGTAGGGTGAGGCATGGTGGACGAGAGGTTTAGTGAAGTGCGGTGGCGAAGGGTGAGGTGGGTGGGGTGGGGGTGGGGTGGGGGCAGCGAGGATCACACGACCACGCCTACATTTCTTCAGTCACGTTCCTCGTGGTGTCACTTTACCGACCAATCTCAAGCGGCAAGTCTGAAATGAATGCTGTACATGTGCGTTTGCATAACTGTGCGCACGCAAATGTGTGTTTGGTGGCAGAGTAAGGGTGTGTGGCTGGACTGGGAAGGTATCGACTGAACTTAATCCCTGTTGTTAGTTTTACTAGGTGATCTAAAGTAGACCTACCCTTTCTGAATCCGGCCTGTGCAATCGGAATAATTCTATTTTTATCACAATAATATGTTAGCCTCATCAATATAATTTTCTCCAAGATTTTTCCGACGTGCGATGTTAGGGATATCGGTCTATAACTCGATGTGTCTGATCGTGGTTTAGCTGATTTAAGTATGGGAGTAATGATAGCTTTTTTTCCATATATAAGGTGTTTTACCCGTTTCCCAACATTTCGCATAAAGTGTATGAAGAAGCTGGCACCATTCTTTAGGAAGATGACTGATCATGGTGTACGAAATACCATCATACCCTACGGCTACTTTTTTATATATTTCCAAATGACGCAATTGCATCTTCAACTTCTTTAGAAGTGAGTGGAACATTTATAAATTTTGGCCAAGAAGAGCAAACAGACAGGCCTGGTTTGCATCAGTTTGACATGTTACAGTGTATCACACACACACACACGCACACACACACACACACACACACACACAAGAAGTTTTTATGGAGACATGTGTCGGTCGAAAGAACTGGGGAAAAAAAAAAGAATTTAGACACCCACCATACACGCCTTCAAACACAGCTTAAGGTGACAAAAGGTGAATTCCATAATCTTCACGATGACCAGCGAAGTGGGTGAAAAGCTCTGAAAAGAAAGCCTCAGGCCTGATCAGCGTGCTGTAATTGGGGGAGGGGAAGACATTATGAACAAATGTCATCCATTAACAGTTTAACTCTTTCCATACGAACGGCGAAAGAGACGACATTAACAGCGTTTCACCCCAATTACCATCATCAAAATATTGCAAGCGGAAGGCTCTTATACTGAACACGTGAATGTTGACAAATAATACCACAATTCTGACGACGGAAGCTAAAGCTTGGGTCATTCAGACACCCACTGGACATCCGAGGTGTCTGTGTAGAGGAGCGGAGAGGACTGGCCGTACTGAGTGAGTTAAATCTGGATCGAAGATAACATTAGACAATGCGAGCGTCTTCTTAGACAGTGTTGTAAACAAACAAACAAACAAACAACAAGTTACACTCAGACTGGTACAAATAAAACCCCAGCGATCGAGCGAGGAGAAGAATTCATCTCACGTTTCTCACACAAACTACGCTCATTGCAGTTTCCAGCACGAAGGTGACCTCATGGACATGAATCTGTTCGGGTCACGAGATAAAGATAGTTATTCTCGTGGCGTGTGAACCGTGTCGCTCATTCGTCATGGACTAAGAATAGTCAGTCTAATAATGCAAGCACACGTTTAGTTGCCAGTCCCACTGCTAACCCCTACCTGGCATGGGGGTTATAGGATGACGTAGATGTTTACACGGTTCGTTTTTGTTCTGAGAAACCAACAGTAGAAAATAGGTATTATCAAAATATATTTGTTCTCAGGTTGGTCCACGTTTGAAGCCGATACTACTGTGAGAGCGGCAATGTTTTCGGGGTGTGTGTGTGTGTGTGTGTGTGTGTGTGTGTTGTGGTATGTGTGTGTGTGTGTGTGTGTGTGTGTGTGTGTGTGTGTGTGTGTGTGTGTGTGTTGTGGTATGTGTGTGTGTAGTGGTGTGTGTGTGTGTGTGTGTGTGTTGTGGTGTGTGTGGTGTGTGTGTGTTCGTTCTTAAGTTTAGCGTCTTTTCACTATCAGTGATATTAAATGATTAAAAAAAAGGGGGGGAGGGTAGAGAGGGGGGGAGGGAAAGCAGAAAAGATAGAAAACTACCAAAAAATGTATAACTAACATGCAGTTACATTTAACAGTAATGATTCAATAATGATAATAATAATCAGAAACCATTAACACAATTCTGAAGTACACTAAAGGAATGTAGAAATAGGGCTATGAAATCGGTGCTGTCTGATACCTTTCACGTCTATTTTAGTTTGGTTTGTTGGTTTGTTTAGCTCAGTTCTGTTCTGATTTATTTAGCTTGCCTAGCCTTGGCTTGATAGTTTTACTTAGCTTAGTCTTCTGGTCTGACTGAGTCATGCCTAGTCCCAGTATCGTTACATCTTTGTCTAGTCTGGCATAGTTTGCTCCTTTTCATGTGATACAGTGCCAGCATAGCATGGTACAGTATAACGCAGTTTAACTCACTCAGTACGGCCAGTCCTCTCTTCTCCTCTACACAGACCCCTCGGATGTCCAGTGGGTGTCTCAATGATCCAACCTTTAGCTTCCGTCGTCAGAATTGTGGTATTCTTTGTCAACATTCACCTCTTCAGTACAAGAGCCTTCCGCTGGCAATATTTTGATGATGGTAATTGGGGTGAAACGCTGTTAACGTCGTCTCTCTCGCCGTTCGTATGGAGAGAGTTAATGTGATACAGTGCCAGCATAGCATGACAAAGTATAACGCAGTTTAACAAAGCTTCTCAGTGCAGTTCATTGGTTCCTTCATACATTCGTACGTTC
>NC_134878.1:18709201-18804201 GCF_041734735.1 Babylonia areolata | reverse complement strand
GTATCAATGGAAAGATGCATATGACACTTCGAGGTGTATATGAGTCAGTTTTGGCATGTGTACGTGAAAAAAGGAGTTTACTCTGATTATTGTAGCTGTCCCCGTGGTGTAAAGCAAAGTTGCATTTTGAGTCCTCAAATGTTTGCATTCTTTATAAATGAATTAGCCATTGAAATGTCAGAAAAAGGTAGACATGGTATACAATTAATCCCAGGTGCTGTTGAAATATTCATGTTAATGTTTGCTGATGGTGTGATTTTACTCTCTAGCACTGCGGTTGGCTTGCAGAATCAATGTATTGAAAAACAAAGCAGACGCATTGCAATTAACTGTCAATCTAGCGAAAACAAATATTACTGTTTTTCGTAATGGAGGTCATTTATCGCAATGGGAAAAGTGGTTGTATGGTAATATGGAAGTAAGAGTTATTAATGCTTATAAGTATTTCGGAATGGTATTTACGACAAGGCTGAGTTTAAAAACGGGATGGTCAGAAATGTGTAGGAAAGGGAAAAGGGGAGTAACAGAAATTTTAAAATCTATGAAGAAACTGAAAACAGCTGATTCCTCTTTATTTTGGAAGTTGTTCGATACACAAATAGAGCCAATGCTAACTTGTGCAGCAGAAGTATGGGGTCTTGAAGAAAATACTGAAATGAAAAAGGTACATACATTAGCCATAAAGAGATTTATGAATGTTCCATTGCACTCTTCTAACATGATGGCATACGGTAATTCTGAAAGGTATCCTTTATATATTCGAGCCTTTGTGAAATGCATCAAATACTGGTTAAAGCTCACTCAGCTCCCTATAAACAAACTATGCAGACAGGCATATGACATGTCACTCCAGCAAGTTGAGTTAGGTAACCGTAACTGGGTGGGCAATGTTAAGCAAGTTCTTACAGTAAATGGGTTTGGTATTGTATGGCTTAGTCTGGGAGTTGGGAATGAAAGAGGATTTATTTTGGAATTTAAAGATCGTTTAGTATCTTGGTATAAACAAAACTGGCACTCCAAGATGGAGGATAGTATAAAATATTCTTGGTTCCATTCCTTCAAAAGTGTATTACAACCACAGAAACTTTTGATAATAGTTACTAATAAATGGCACAGGGATATGTTAGCAAGATTTAGAAACAGAACATTAGGTTTAAAAGGAAATAGAAGATGGTTTGATTCGGAAGGTATTGGGGATAATTTGTGCATGGTGTGTATGGATGGTGTGAGAGAAGATGAAGACCATTTTCTATTTCATTGCAAAGCTTATCAAGATATCAAGGCTAATAATCAACATTTACATGTGGCCACCGAGAGAAGGCAAACCGTGCAGAGCTTGTTATCCTCTGATAATGGTAAGTTCTAATTTCGCTAGCCAGGTATGTTGCAGAGGCTATTAACATCCGGAAAAGAAAAATGGTTAGTTTGAATATTTAGTAGTTATATCTATGAATAATACATTGCATTTGTATGCACTTGATGGTCAAGTTGAATATGAACAGTTTATAATATTTGTTGTTGTGGTTGTCAGTTAGGCTAAATAGTAGAGGTTGATGATAGAGATGATAGAGTGTGGTTGAAGATGATGTATGTGTGCTTGCTTGTATTGGGCACATGCATCTATAAACAATTAACTCACCTTGTTCTAGAAAAGCTTATTGACAAGACTTGTTTTATTTACTGTTCATAGTTTGTTTTTGTTCTGTTTTGTTTTGTGTTTTTTTTCGTTCAGCACACGACGCTGCAATTGAGAATGATGTCCCCTTGACATAAGGGCTGTAGATAGGCCAATGTCAATAAATAATGTCTGAAGCGTCTGAAGTCATCCCATCACCTCCTCCCATAGCCCCTGCACACACACACACACACACAGAGAGAGAGAGAGAGAGAGAGGAGGGATGGGGGAATCCTATGACTAGTAGTCTTGTATCTTATAAACACAACTGTTTCACAACCTTGCGAACATCAACATTCCCACTCGCATGACGGCAACCGACACGGTGGTGTCAGTGGGACGACCCGTGCTTTACACACATGCCAATTGAACGGTGTCAGTTTCCAGTCAGTTTTAGGTCCGGTAAACGGTCGTGTTGACAGCAGTTGCAGCGTCAGGAATTACTGTAATTGTCTTGTTTACTCCCACGGGGCAGTTTACTGAGGTTGCCCAGCTATGTTTTCCAGTGATGTTGCTTGTGAGTTATACCTGCAGGGCCGGAAACACACACACACACACACACACACACACACACACACACACTGTTACTGAGAGAGAGAGGGGGGAGGGGTGGGGGGGGGGGGGGGGGGGGACAGAGAGACAAGGAGGAAAACACAGCAAACCCAATCCTCAGAAAAACAAGTTGAAAAAAAAAAAAAAATGCTGCTGCAGTGATGACAACTCGAGAGCTGGGACTGAGGTATGTACAACTGACGTCAGTAGTTTCAGTTTCAAATGTGCGTCTTATCCATATACGTTACACCGTGTGTGAAAATCTCCTTAAAAACGTGGCTGCGAAAGGCGTGTGGATGGGTGGGTCTGCTGGCTGGTTGGTTGCTGGATGAGTTATTTTGTTGTTGTTGTCTTGGTGGTGGGTTGTTTTTACACTGAGTGTCTGCATTCAGTCTGCAATCTGACCGGGCGTGTTTTAAAATGTATGTCGGGAGTTAGTCTTTCCTCTCCCGCTCCTTCCATCTCTGTCTCTCTCACTCTCAGGGTCTAAGATCATCAACCACCAGGGAACTCTTTACAAAACAGCTTGTTATTTTGCCTGTATTAACGCCGCATTGAGTCAAACATCGATTAGTAATATGCAGTTAGGTACTGATTATCAGTTATGCTTTAATCAGCTGGTAGTTTATCGTTTACTGATGTGCATTGTCAGTAGTGTGACTGGCTGTCTCTCTTCACTGCAGTACTGCCTTTCATCAATACCTTCGAGCCAGACTGGAAAAAAAAAAAAATCAAACTGCTCAGTCTGTAAACCCTTGGAGATAAACATTTTCAATCTCTCCCACACCCGATCTCTCTCTCCCCTCACACACACACACACACACACATCATACGTTCGCACACACACACACACACACACACACACACACACACACACACACACGGACGCACACACATACAGCACGCACACACACACAGCACACACACACACACACACGGACGCACACACACACACGAACACACAAATACATCCTTTCATCCATACATACGTACGTACATGCGCGCAAACACACACAACACACTCTCTCTCTCTAACACACACACGCACGCACGCACGCACGCACACACACACACACACACACACACACACACACACACACACACACACACACACAAATTCAAGCTCTGCTCTCATGAAGCGCTTTATGGTCAACAGTGCTATGGATTTAAAGGGATTTCTTCTGCGTTCGTGGGCTGCAACTTCCACGTCAGTCAGTTCACTTGTATCAGAATGCTTTTCTCCTTCACAACGCTCTCAGGATCGTTTGAACATGTGTGTGCATGTGCGTGCGTTCGTGCGTGTATGTGTGTGTGTGTGTGTGTGTGTGTGTGTGTGTGTGTGAGAGAGAGAGAGAGAGAGAGAGAGAGAGAGAGAGAGAGAGAGAGAGAGAGAGAATTAGTGCTTGTGCACCGACCTCTGAACATGGATAATAATATATCTTACGTGTGTCAGTACTTCAGTCACTTCTGACACTCAAAGGGAATCAATCAAGAAACAGGCAGGTCAGGTCTGCACGTGTGTTGAATTCGGAGGACGGGACGGGGAAAAAAAAACAACATCAAAAACAACTGGTTTCCTGCCACCCTTTAATTTAATCCATTAGGAGCCAATACTAGCATCGAACCTATGACACTTATATAGAAAGTCCCACACTCTACCATTCATTCGGCTGTAACTCCCATCTTGGGGGGGGGGGGGAAAAAAAAGAAAGAAAAGAAAAAGGAAAAAGACTGTACAGTTGTGTTTGTCCACACCCTGCCTTCACGAAACCGGTTCTCCACTGAAGGATCGACCGAGCAAGTCAGTAAACATGTGGAGCAAATGAACAAACAGACAGCACAAGGTGTCGCCGACGCCGTTTGTGACAAGCTGCCTGTGCACTGGGAGTTCAAACTGGGGAAAACGAAACAAAACACAACAACCCCCTCCACCCCCCCCCCCCCCACCCCCACCCACCCCCCCAAAAAAACACACAACAACAACAAAAAAACCAACCAACAAACAAAACAAACCCAAACGGCAAGAACGTAATTGTTGACAGCGGCACTGGCTGCCGTGTGTAATTATTACGAATGACGGCGCAAATTATGTCTTCAAATGAGGGTGTTTGGGTCCGGGCCTTAATACAATGCCAGTTTCCACGTGTGAGGAAAAAAAAGAAGAAAAGAATAGAAAAAAAAAGAAGAAAAAAGAAGAAGAAGAAGAAGAGAAAGACAGATATGAAAACATACAGTGGCGTGACCATGCCAAGTGTCACAATATGCCCCAGCCGCTTTATACACGCTTGTGCGCACACAAACGCTGCGCTTGCATGCATGCACACACACACACACACACACACACACACACACACACACATACATCCGCGCACACCCTCCTCATTGCACACTCATCTTCTTTCTTTATGTGAAATACCAAGTTCTCTTCCTCTCTGAACAGGCAGTCAGTGATTATCAGTATCATACAAGACGGTGTATTTTTTCTCTAGTTTCATTGTCATTTTGTAAAAACGCACCTGCACTTTTGATGGTAACTATGTCATTATTAGGTACCAAACGTCGCACCCATAAAGCATTATTTGGACAATCATTCGGTCAACCTGAATAACTATTGAATAACTAAATCTCGATTTCAAAGGGTAACTGAGTTTTTATAGTTTCTTAAAAAAAGGCTGACATGGCTCTTGAGGCTCTCTTTTATAATTGCTTCTGTATTGTACTGAGTTTGTTATTGTAAAGGAAATATGCACATAAGTACTGGAATCCAAATACTCCCTGAATGTGTTGTCCTTTGCATTGGAATTTCTTGATATTTTGAAAATTTGATCTTGAATATTTGTCAGCAGTTGTTGTTGTTTTTTTAACTGTTTACCGGAAAACCCATCCAGTTTTCACAGTATTCAGGCATAATGTCTATAATTACGATTATTGCAATTCTTCCGCTTATTCTTCGCAGATGGCTGAATCGTCTGCATACTGACGATGAAATGAAAAATTTAAACATCTTCATCTTCCTTCTCCCATCCCAGCACTCTTACCTTCCGTCTTCAAGTAGCCAGTCCTGCAGTTTTATTAGCTGTGTACGCCTGCAGATAACTATATGAGATAGATAGCAAAATAGCAGTATCAGTATCAGTAGCCCAAGGAGGCGTCACTGCGTTCGGTCAAATCCATACACGTTACACCACATATGCCAAGCAGATGACTGACCAGCAGCGTAACCCAACGCGCTTAGTCAGGCCTTAAGAAAAAAAAAAACCAAGAAAAAAAAGATAATAATAAATAACATAAAATAAAGTAAAAAATAACAAAAATAAAAAACCCCAGATAAATACATAAAAATACTACTAATAATATTTTAAAAATAATAATAATAATAAGGTTTAAAATTTAATAATATTCAAAATAGCAAAAAGCAAAGCTGATATTTTTTCCCTTGTTTGACACCTGAACAACTTTAAAAAAAATCAGATCACCTATCTCCCCTTTTTGACACATGACTTTCTGGTACATGTCTTTTATCACATTAAGTACCTGTCCATTAACTCCAGATTTCTTTTTCTTTCCCCAGAAGAAAGTCCTGCAAACGTTATCAAATGCTTCTTCGTAGTCAACAAACAGCACAATCGCTTTCTCTTAAAAACAAAAACAAAAAGAAAAACAAAAAAAAGCGAAAAAAAGAAAAAGGAGAATCCTCAACGCAATATAACTGTGAAGCAAAAATATGGCCAGCTGTAGAGTGATGCACACACATGCATATGCAGGACCAGAGAGAGCAGTGATAGTGTTTCGGTCCGTGTCACGTTCTGTATGTCCGTCCCCATCCACATCAGTTAATAATAACTGGTAGCACTCAGCCAAAATAAAATGCCCATAGAAAAAAACAAGAAGAAGAAGAAACAACAACAGCAACAGCAAGAAAAAAAATACAATAACAACAACAACAACAACAAAACTGGAAAAAACAAGAAAGAACAACAGCAACAACATAAAAAAAAACCTTTTAAAAGATAAGTAACAAAAAACAACACCTACCTTCATTTTCGTCAAGTAAAAAGCACGCGTGCAGAGAAAAACAGCTACAGCAACAACGCAGAATACAAGTGAATGGAACAGAAGCAAGCACCTGCTGGCAAAAGGAACGGGGGAGGGGCTTGTGACAAGTGTACTGAACAATAGTCCAGGCCCTTCACGCGAACTGCTCTCTGGGCCAAGTTTACAGGACGCGCGCGCAAAAAGAAAAAGGAGCCGACCTTCATGCAATACATCCTGACCCACTTCTCCTTCCTCACCCTTCACCCCGTACCCCTCTCCACCCCCAGCCCCTCACCCCCAACCCCCCGGCCCCAGCCAACACACACGCACACACACACACACACATATGAATGCTTTAAAGTTCGCAGTCCATAATTATGTCTTATGGAATATCCTGCATGTGCTCACAACTTATTGCTTTTACTTTTTGTTTGCGTGTTGTGTTTAGTTTATAGTGTCCATAATTCCTATGATGGTTTTACGACAATTAAATGAGTTCTGAGTTTACACACACAGCCCTTCCATGTCCCAACCCCCTCCCCCCACCCCCAACGACCCCCCGCACCTCCCCCAGGCCCCCCCTCCACCCACTCCCCTTTCTCCTCACCAGAGGCCAGAATTTGTATGTGTGTGTTACGGGTTTATGACAAGGTTAGGGTGTCAAAACGCCAATGGTCGAACGAAGAGTTCAGCTGTCTACATGGCGGGGAAGAAAAAACAAACGGTCATACACGTAAAAGCCCACTTGTATACATACGAGTGAACGTGGGAGCTGCAGCCCACTGACGAAGCAAGCAGAAGAACGAACAAATGAAGACGAAGAAAAGGCTGCTCACACAGACCTGCTTTGTTTACACACGTTTCCCAACAGGGAAAGTTGTGCATGTCGAAGGAAAGGGTGCATGCAGTTTTATTAGTATTCTTTTTTTCTTTTTCTTTTCTTTTTTTTTTTTTTTGTGCTGCTATTGGCACTGAAGACACTATTTCCATGGATGGCCTGTATAATAATTTGTATACGATCTTTGCTGTTAGTGTTGAAGTTTACGGCGTATTGTTGTTGATATACCACCATTGCTCACACATCATTACTGTTCTGTTTTTTTTCTTCTTTATTTTTTGTTGCCTTACTTACATTTCCACACTGAAGATACTGACTGGGTGTAAAGATTAACCAAGGTATCAAAAAGTGTTCAGTTTCCCAGCATGCAAGAGAAACTCGAAAATGGTTTGCAATAACAATCGTTTTGCGGTATTACTCTCTCTCTCTACCCGTTCTCTTTGTGTGTGTGTGTGTGTGTGTGTGTGTGTGTGTGTGTGTGTGTCTTTCTGTTACGCTCTGTGAAATTTCAAAATATTCTAATATATTCATTTACATACATGTATGTCATTCAGTTGCTGAAAGTGAAATCGTGTGAGTCGTAATTATGACCATTTACTGCGCTTAAGGCATTTTTATAGTAGTGCTTTCAGCAGTGCAGCGCCTCCACGACCAGACCAGGATCCGGGACCAGTGACAGTGTCAGTGACAAAGGCAACTGAAAAAAAAGGAAGAAAAAAAAGAACAAGAAAAGGAAAAAAGAAAGAAGAGAAGCCATTACACCTGCATTGTGCAAACATTCAGTGACACTCTCAGCAGGTGTCTCATTTCTCATTTCCATGCTTCTCCCCTCCTTTTTCGCTCATGTGTGTTAACAAAGTGCGTCCGTAAACTGGTAAACTTTAAACGAATCAAATTTCTCAGGATGCGCCTTGTCTGTTAACACCAAATTTAGATTCAGCATAGAAGAAAAACATTTCCTTCCACCGATTCCGATCAAAGGGGTGTAATTGTTCCGTAATAAACCGTATTTCCATATCGCAAACGACTTATTTTGTCAACTTTACCATTGGATGCGCAAAATTTCCTTGGATCCATTCCGGTTCGTTACCGGATTAGGGTTTGTTTAATATGCGAAATGAACATACTGAAAATTCCTGTCGACAAAACGATAGGCCCAAAATAATTTCTTTGTCCACCATCTTGCTTGAAAATTCAGTCACTGTATGCAGGATTCTTTCAGTGTGCGATTGCCTCTTTGGTTCCGCGGAGTGTCTGAGTGGTAAAGTCATGTCAAGACGGGAACAGGTTAAATGTTCGACATATACGAACGTACAAGTAGTTTTGAAATGAGTAAAATGCTTATCTGATGTGGCGAAATCTGCCTGGCACAACTTGAACCAGTGGAACACGTACGTTTCTATGGATCAATATAAATCTTATTTTTACGGCGACCAAACAAGTCAGCTTGGATCAGCTTCTGCAGTTTACTGACATCATCTATTAAGTCAATTGTCAATACGAAATAAAATAACATTAAATAGGTAGTCAATTACCCCCCCCCAAAAAAAATTGTTTTCTTGTGCATATTATTAGTTACGATTCATCGAAGCTGGAAAGTTGCATTGAAGACAGGGAACGTTTTAAACTCTTATCTATATCTGTAGTATGATCGCAAAATAATGAAATGCCATTTCCCGCACACAAATGTTGCCGGGCTCAGTAAACGTCCGTTTCAACTGGCGAACAAAAATATAGGATATTTGGATCGATAACAGATGTGGAAGTAGCCTGCTGGTAACACTTTCCCCCTATTCCCCAGCCTACCCCCACCCCCCTCTCCGACTGCCACCTACACCCCCCACCTCACCCCGCGTTTCCGGTTCCGTTCTTTTACATAGTAATCACACGTGGCTTGTTCTTTTTTTGTTGTTTTTTTAAAGCGTTTTTACAAAGTAAATGAAAATAATAGTATACCCCCTCTCTTATGTTTATGTGTATGTGTGTATGTGTTGTATGTGCGTTTATGTGTGCGAGTGTGCGGAAAAAAAACTAGATTAAAAAATGATTGAGAGAGAGAAAGAAATCCCGCCGAGTGATGCTTAATGTGTTTGTGAGCGCGCACATAATTGTGCCAGAGATAATCCTTTTGTTAAAGTGGATCGTAGTGCATACTGCACATCAGTCCTCGGTTTATCGCGCTAAAATGCACGCGCGCGCGCGCGCACGTGTGTGTGTGTGTGTGTGTGTGTGTGTGTGTGATCTCCACCCGATTCAATTTCATTGAACAGAAACACGGCATATTCAGATATACCTCTGGTTCACAGGTTTGTGCGACAGCCACATTTCCATCACTGCCCAAGCTTGTCTCAGGCATGAGTACAATAGCCTGTACACAGGCAAGCAGACATACACAAAATATCTGTCACACACACACACACACCGTTTCAAGTTTTAATGATCCTTTCACTCCTATTGGAGTATGGAGGTGTCACGCTCTATATGAGAGCGGACTAGAAACCCCCACCAACCCAGCACTAACACCCTGACAACACAAACACAGACTAAAACAATTCAGGGTTCACATACATTTATTTAATCACACACAGAGCTTGCCAAAAAACAATAACCACAACCCCGGCTGCAACAACACTTAAATGACAACAGAATGGATAAATAATAACACACACACACACACACACACACACACACACACACACACACACACACACAGCTTTAACACACGGCCGTCCAGCGGCAAACAGTCCGTAGAATGCTACCAGTGAACTAAAGACGTTTGATGAATACATAAAATGAAGCACTGCACAACACAAGAGGAAAACGACGACTTCGACGGTGAAAACTGAAAACTGATGAAGACGAAACTAGAGCACAAATGACGACAGTGATGAGAAGAGGGCAGCAGGAAGGCCGCAGACATCCAGAGCACCAACGCTGTCCGGCCAACACAGGCTGAAGAGGGGAAAGCACAGGAAGTGGGACGCTGCCAACCGGGTACCACTACCCTGACGCTGGAAATAAAAACAACAACAAAACAAACAAAGACGAGACACGTCCAGCAGGGCACTCCCTCTGAGCTGGAGCACACAGAACAAAGATACATGGCCACTGGGAGGAAAACAATCCTCACTTGAGGGTGCCAACTGGGCAAAAAGCCCCAACCCCAAACAAGCACGACCTTCCTCCAAGAAGGCCGCGGGCGCAAAGCCGAGAGAAGTGTCACTGACAGAACAGAGAGCCTTTAAACTCTGCTCAGCAGTGACACAAGCATACAAACGAGACTCCCCGATTGCACGCACAACCGGGAGCTAACACACACTAAACGAACGCTCGAATGGGAGAGGGTAAATGGGGAAGGTAAAGCACAAAACACTCCACACGAGATTGTCATGAGTTGTGACAGGAGGATTACTGCAAAATAATCATTTCATGCCCAGAACAAACATTTCCAAATACACAACAATGTCACATAAAAGTTGAGAAAACACAAATGTCTTTTAATTCCAAAAGTGTAGCTAAGGAACATTTGCAATTATAGAAATTAGAAACCGATTTTGGAGACAAATATTTTTTAGGAACATATCTGTTTCGTAACTGAAACACACACACACACACACACACACACACACACACACACACACACACTTGATCCTTTATAATTTCAGCCGACAGCTGTTTCTTTATGTGGAAATGTCAAAGAACAGAATGTACTTTGCCCGGGTGGTCTCCAAGGTCAATGGCCCCCCAGTCCACTTTTTCTCCCAGGAAATTCTTGGCCAACTGTGTGTGTGTGTGTGTGTGTGTGTGTGTGTGTGTGTGTGTGTGTGTTGGCGTGCTTGCGTGCGTGCGTCTGGGGGCAGAGTGTTCATGGGACTCTATGTCTGTGTTTTTGTGTCACGTATATTTCTGTGTGTGTGTGTGTGTGTGTGTGTGTGTGTGTGTGTGTGTGTGTGTGTGTGTGTATTTGTGCCCTGTGCTGTCTGTAGCGCAAATGTAGATAAGTAAACAATTGAGTAAATATATGTGAATGGTGATTTCGTAAGGTAGGCCCAGTTTGTCCGGGAGCAGAGTGGTCAGGGGACTCTCCATTATCTGTGGCGTACAACGCCATTGTTTGAGCAGTTACTTCCCCTCGACCATTATTGTGAGACTGAGCGTTCGGTGGCAGACGACACAATCATCCAAAGCAAATTTTCCGAGGCTTGTCGACTGCCAGATTTACTTGAGCTATTTCAGGTAAGCCATTCATTTCCGTCCGTCCGTCAAGCATGTGCAATGATATCAGTGCGTCACAAAACAGGCGATGAAAATCATGGAGTCTAGTCATGCAATGTGTGGAAAACGGCTTGTTGAAAAGGTAGGTTTAACTCTTAAAATTAATAAAGCCTCGTTCAAGCAAGGGTCTGTTGTTGTTGGGTTTTTTTTTTATCAGTCCGTAAAGTGACGTTGGAGTCAATGTCTTCTCCCTTTTTTTCAATGTCAGGTTGTTTACTTTTAAAGATACATCTGTCAAATAATTAAGTATTTTAAAAGAAAAAATCATTTATTTGTTCAATATTTTAGCTCCCGAAAGACGGTGAAAAGCACACAGCAAGCCATGAACGGTCTGAGTCGAAAATAAATAAATAAATAAAATACCGGTGTGACAGGCTGGTTTATACCCTGGGTAGAAATTAGCATAGGCAAACCCGCCTTGGCCATGTCATACCCCTCCTGGCCAAAATATACCCCCCCTGTGTACACTTCGCTCACCCAGCCAGTCTGTATCACATTTCTGTCAACAACAACAGCAATAATAATAATAATTAAAATTTACAAAACGACCTCCCCCCCCCACCCCCCACCAAAGGTCAAGGAGCTTTTCAATGACTGCAAACAAAACAAAAAACCCACCACCACCACCACCACCAACAACAATTAAAAAAAATTAAAAAATTAAAAATAAAAACGAAAAGAAAGAAAAAAACAAAAAAACAAAAATGTAATAACAAAGAAACTATGATATGATACAGAGAATATCACAAAAACTTGCTGGCAAACATGTACCAAAAAAAAAAAAAAAAAAAAAAAAAAAAAATCAGAGTGCTGTGAATTCAAATAATCAAATAAGAAGTAATAACGTATAACACTAACACACACACACACACACAATTGTGCACCCCCTACTCCCTCACACACACACACACACACACACACACACACACACAACAAAAACGACAACAACAAACAAAACAATAAACACGTGAAATCTCACATTCAAGAGAATGATCCAAATCGCCTTAAAGTCTATTCAAATGGTTCAGTACTTGATGCAAACCAGGCAGTGGCAGGATTGATACTCCATCATTAAAAGTATGGAGCTACTATAAGTGATAGTACTTCTCTCCAGTGTCTACAATGGAATTATAAATACTAAATGATGCTGGTCAAGATTTTACTGTTTTCACAGCCACAGAACTTATTGGCTGTATTAATGGGTATAAATCATCCAGTCCAACTTCCCGTTTCAATATTTCAGGTGTTATTCTGTGTTGATATATTAATATTAATTACAAACCTTGTTGGTATCATTACATTTGAAAACAAGACGAGAACTCGAAACAGAAATTCGTCATTGTGTCGTTTGTGAAACGTAAAATTTGTATCATTCGTCAAGTGCATTTGTATTGTTTGACAGTGACGGTGCGGGCTGACTGCAGGTATAATGGAGGCAGGGATAGCGGGAACCGCACTGAAGGTGGAGATGGCACCTGATCACAGCTGGTGCTGGACTCATTACTCACACCTGTCTCTCTCCGATTTCGGACGCGCAGGTGAGGTGGTGGTTTTATGTGTCAGTGTGGAGCGGGAAAGGGGGTGGGGGAGGGGGTAGGTGGTGTTTGTGTGTGTGTGTTTACAATGTTTGTGTGTCAACGTGTGTATCACTCTGTGTGTGTGTGTGTGTGTGTGACTACTTGCATGTTGCGCATGCAGTTATTTGTGTACACACTTCCATCAAGCTTACCAGGCTGGATTTGCTCCAATGTTGTGGATATTGAGCGCGTGCTTTGCGTGCGTGCTTGGGCGCATGCGTGCTTGCGTGTGTGCGTGCGTGCGTGCTTATGACGTTTGTTTGATTGTACATGCATGCCTGTGCGTATTTCAGAGTGTCTGCCTCACTGGAAGATTGCCCAAGAGTTTGAAGCAGCTGGCTTTTACTCAGCGCAGGCAGGGCTGGCCGGAATGGGTTCGCTCCGACAGGAACACATCGTCTATTTTACCCGGTGCTCTCACTACAACATCAACCCCTCTGTCTGGACTATTCCCAGGGGCTTTATCTTTCCTTACAAGGTGTGAGATAGATGGTGTGGGAGAGACAGAGAGAGAGAGAGAGAGAGAGAGAGTAAGAGAGAGGGAGGATGAGGGGAACAGACGCTACTGGGGAATGGTTAAGGCTTTGAACTTTCAATTTTGGGCCCAGGGTTCAGTCCGGGTATCAGTACCTGGTGGGTTTAGACTGGAAGGTGTGTTGTGTTTTTTTCCTTACTGTGTTATGATTGAACCACCTATGATAATAATATAGGCATTGCACTTGGTGGAAATTACTCACTACATAGTAGGTTCCAGATTCCTCATAACTGAGAAACAATACATATACATAATGACTACCGAGTTAAACCGATCTCTCGGTCAAAGAAGGCTCCTCACTTGAGCATAATGGATACAATTTGATATCAAGGCATACGAGAGACTGAGAGAAAAAAACTATACATCAAGACAGGTTGCAGATATGAATCATAAAGTAAAAAAAGCACAAAACTTACGTCACACACACACACACACACACACACACACACACACACACACACACACACACACACACACACAGAGAACACCCACTCATAGGCCCACACACTACATGGAGGAAATCGGGGGCAGGGGGTGGGGGCAGGGAGTAGGGGGAGGGGGGGGATCGTGGGATGGAAAAGGATACAAAGAGACGGCTAAGCTTCATCACACCCATAGACCATATTGCACATACACGTTTTTGAATTTGTATTGGAAGTTTGGCTTGACTACACAAACGAGTTTCCTCCACAAAAATCCCAGTGTGTCCCAGTATCATATCTGTTGAACATGTTAACACTTCATTCCACCATTCCCTTTATCATCAGTTTATCTGTGGTTTCAATAAGGGACAAACATCGATGTCCATCTGTGAACGTGCACGTGACTGAAGTCTACCTGAATGACAGGAAATGTATGAGGAGCACCAAAAGGCAGTTGTCATTCAACTTTACTCACGTAGTCAGCCTGTTGTACAAATTACTGTGTTTGAGAGACTCAGTGAATAATGAGGGAGCGAAAGAGAGAGAGAGAGAGAGAGTGATACACACGCACTTTGAATAGTTACCCCCAAAATGCCTTTCAGTGTACACAATTGAAACTGTCATTCACTTTGCAAAGTTGTTTGCATCCATGCAAATCCTGCGTAGAGCCTGAAAGAGTGAACAATCCCTTGATATGAGTTGTTGAGTGTCATTAAACCAAAATAACTGTCTACTTTTAAATCAGCTGAATGAATTCACTGCAGAACTCCATGCGCCAGTCTCCCCATTCATTTGTTCTCCGTACACCATTCCCCAGATTGGCCTGCAGCTCGCAGAGGTTGGCCGGACATCGGTGACCTTTTCTGGTCAAATCATCAACAAACTGGATGGCCACACACTGGCCAGGGGCTTTGTCAAACTGGTGTTCTTAGATGCGAGGACAGGCCAGCCGGCACTGGTCCCAGAGTGGTACTCCACCAAATACGCCAACGTCGCCCAGCCCCAGAATGGGCCTTTCCTTTTCACCAGGGTCGGTCCTGAGGTGAGGGCTATTTTAGGGCGTTTACTGAACTGCTTTCGTTTCTTCTTCTTCTTCTTCTGCTTATCATTACTGTTATTTGTTGTTGTTATTTTAACTAGTTGAAGGATATTTTAGGACGTGATTCAAACTGCTTTCCCTTATCATTATTATAAGAAGTATATTTGTTATTAGTGTTATTATCATTATCATTGTTTGTTGTTTTTCTGAAGAAAGATCGGTCCAGAAACGAAAGGATGTATTAAGATGTGAACCGAACTGCCTTTATTTTTCTTTTATTACCGAGGGCCTGATCAGAGGTGATGGGCATTTCAAGATATGACCCTAATTCCTTTTTTTCTTTTTTACCAGGGTCGGATCAGAGATGTGAGACATTTCTAGATCTTAACTTCTCTTTATTTATTTATTTTTTTTACCAGGATCGGATCAGAGGTGTGAGACATTTTAAGATGTGAACAAAAAAGCTCTTTCGTTTTTGTTTTTGTTTTTTTGTTTGTTTTCTAGAGGTGAGCGGTATTTCAAAAAGTGAACAAAATCGTGGATGTTGTCTGCATGGATATAAGTACGTTTGCCGCTGGGAATCCAGTATACATGCAGCTGTTCATTTGTTGCCCAGGTTGCATGTTGTGTTTGCAGCTGTTACATTATAACAGCAATACGTTTCTTGTACAGCGCAAAAAAAAAAACCCCAAAAAAACCAACAACAAACAAACGAAAAAACAAAAAAACAACAACAACCGAAAAAACAAAAAAACCCAAAGAATAGCGTTAAAGTCAGCTGTGATTGAGATCGTATGTACAACCACACACACACACACACACACACACACACACGCGGACATGCACATACACATACACACAGACGCGCGTGCGCGCACACACACATACGCACACACACGCGCGCGCGCACGAACACACACACACACACAATTGGAGAGAGAAGGAGATCGATAAATTGGGGAAGAAGAGCAGAGATGAGCGAACAAATTAAAATAATCCAGATGTATCCTCAGTGTCTCTTGAGGAATAAAAGATACCGTGACAACTGGTTTTTGTCAGCATCAGACCGGAATGAATAGTTCGTCTGATTTTCCAACGCTGGGTGGGTTCTTTTTTCTTTTCTCGTTTTAATACATTTCTTTTGTTTTCTGCAAATACACGAGTTCATCAAAGATGCTAACTCTGGCTGGACTCTTTGGTTTTTTTTCCTATTCTTTCCCCGTTCGTTCAATTTTGTTGTTGTTTTTTCTTCTCCCCTTTTCCACCTTTCTTTACGCTTTCGTTTTTTTTTTTTGTTTGTTTTTTTTTTCTTCACTCTTTTTTCTTTTCTGTCATATTTCATTTCTTTTTCCTCCATTTTCCCTTTCATTTCACTTACGTTTTTTTTTTTTTTGTTTTGTTTTTTTTAAATAACTTTTTAACTCCATTTTCTTTTCACTTTGGTACAAACACACACACACACACACACACACACATATATATATATATACTTCTTTTCTTTTTTTTTTCATTTCAGCCGCCAGCGACAGCATTCTGCTACAGGGTGGAGGTGGCAGCCAGTGACACAGACCTCCACGGCCACACCAACCAGAACAGCTACATTCGCTTCTGCTGCGATGCGGCCCAGGCTGCGGTCACGGCGAAGGCCCTGCCCGGATTCCACACAGACATCGCCAGATACCCTCTGACAGTGAGGAGTGATAGTGAAGTTGGAGCTGGAGCTGACTGGCTTTGTTAAATCCCCTTCAGTGCCAGGGGGAAAACAGTAGAAAGTGGTGTTTCAAGTCGTAAAACATTATCCAAAACAATAAGCCTAAAACTGAGAAAATGGTCTGCATATATACCACTCTAGATAAACTGTGTGAATTTTCAGCCTTCCAGAGCTATTTCCCCTTTTCTGATGACGTTATCAGTGACGTCACTATGCCCGTACGTGATACGTTTATGGCAGTCAAGGGTTGGGGAATGCACGGTCTACGCGCCCGAACAAGTGGTCGGGTAATCACACACAGACACAGACACACACACACACACACACACACACACACATACACACACATGCTCTTGCCATACTCACGTGCACACACACACACACACACACACACACACACACACACACACACATAATTGACTTAACCCCTACGTGCACGAAACACTGAACCCATACCTGGACCTTTCTGTGCATGCACACAACACACACACACACACACACACACACACACATGCTTTTGACATACTCGCGTGCACACACACACACACACACACACACACACACACACACACACACATAATTGACTTAACCCCTACGTGCACGCACACTGAACCCATACCTGGACCTTTCTGTGCATGCACACAACACACACACACACACACACACACACACATGCTCTTGACATACTCGCGTGCACACACACACACACACACACACACACACACAAACGACTGACTTAACCCCAACGTGCACACACACTGAACCCATACCTGGACCTTTCTGTGCATGCACACAACAATCTGTAGACCCATAACATGCACGCACATGCAATCTATTTGACCCTTTACGTGCACGCACTCACAGGGCCCGTGGTGGAGGAAGGGTGGGTGAAGGGGGTTGTTTAAATTTTCTCTGCATAGTCTACTAACCCGTGAAGGGGATGAAAAAGTTGAGTCCTGCAGGTAATTTTCTAGGAGTGTGGGGTGGGGTGGGGGGGGGGGGGGGGCGTAGTGGACAGGAAATGGAGGTAGACAGGGGGAAGAAGGGGTGTGGGGGTTCTGTTGATTTAATATGAAGGAATTAATGTTGTTTTTATTGTGTTGCCTCTTACTTTAATGATCTATGGAAGTGCTGATTTGTGATTAGATATTGTTAGCCTGATGATATTTTGATGTGTGAATTTTTGAGTGAACTATGTATCTCAGTAGTAGCATACTCTCTCTCTCTCTCTCTGTGTACGCTTGCATGTATGGCCTTGGAGGATATGCATTGCGGTTTGGTTGACTGCAATGGAAGTGCATGGGAATTCAATAACCTGTATATTTGTGTACAGCCATTCTGTTTGGTGCCTTCCATTTTATCTGTTTATTTATTTTTCATTTATTTCATTGTGGGTTTTTTTTTTGGGGGGGGAGGGGGGTGTTGGGGGGGGGGGGGCGGTGGTCTCTTTTTATGTTGGACATTTGTTGCTGCCAAGAAAGCCAATCCCTATACTGAAGCTATAGACAATGAAGTGTGTGTACTCGTGGATTCGTATTCGTGTGTATCCTTTTCCAGGAACAGGCGACGATGTACATTGACCAGAGTACCACGGGAGACAGGCTGCACGTGCACCTGTGGCAGTGCCCGCAGCGTCAGAGCAAGATCTTCTTCATCGTCAAACGACAAGACTCCGGGAGTCACGAGAATTCTAGTGCCGTCCTTGAGGCTTTCCTGGTCTTCGGGACAGCGCAGACGCAGCTCATGCCAGCGGCACGGATTTGAGTGTAGGTTCTTGAGAGCCGTTATCACAAAGCTGGTGCTGGTGCAGTATATAGTGGGACAGGATTTGCTGATGATGTGGCCACACACTCTCTGTTTGTTTAGCTCTCTTTCTGCCTGTCTGTCTTTCTCTGCTTCTCTCTGTGTCTCTGTCTCTCTCCCTGAACGGTCTTCCACTCTCTGTGTGTTGCTCATTACTTCCAAGCCCAACCCACTCCCTCTTTGGTCTCTCTCTGTCTGTCTGTCTGTCTGTCTTGCGCAGTTCTGGTTTCAAAATGGCATCAAGGTGGACAGAATGATCCATATATGCTTCACTACATCTGCTTCCAAAAGAAGAAAAAAAGGAGAGAAATGTGAAAGGGTGGTGGTGGTGCGGACAGGTGTGGTGTGGGGACAAAGGCCTTACATCCCCACTGACCCAGCCTGCAAGTCAGGAAAATTTAAAGCTTTCCTGGTATTGCCAGAATGAAAGAGATGGGAGAAAAAAACAGAAAGAGTGATGATGAACATGTATTGTTTCTGGTTTTTCATTTATTTTCACTTAGAACTTTTAAATTCATGCATGCACACACACACACACACACATATATATATATAGAGAGAGAGTATGAATTCATTTGTCTATGTATTTGCATGTTGGTATATATGTATATGTTGGTGTCTCTCTCTCTCTATATATATATATATTGAGGATAATGGCTGTTTCAGTTCAGTTTGTTTGAGTTGACTGTATGTTGTTGGCATGGGATGGTTTTGGAGATTTTTGACATGAGGCTTTGATATTTACTGTAAAATGTTTTTCTTCTGCTATATTTCACTCATATGATGTGCCTTGAATATTATTGTATTTTAATGAAATATGCAATAAACTATACTATTATCATTAAGAGATGAGTAAGAAAATGATTAAAATGGAATCAACAAAAAATAGATGGAAGACAAATAACAAATGATAAAACGAATTAGATAAAACAGGCTTGTTCAGTGAACACGTGTTTACATATTCTATATACACGCATGTTCATGCACACACATGCATACACGCACACTCGCGCTCGCACACACACGCAAACATAGTCTCTGTCTGTCTGTCTGTCTTTCCAAAGACACATGAAGCACATGGGCAGTCAACTCGTTCACACCGGCCAGGCTCCAACATCCACATACACGTCACACATCCCTATGCCCCATCTTCCACACAAACATACATACACACACACAAGTTTCAAGTTTTCAAGTTTCAAGTTTCAATTATCCTTTCCTTTCCTATTGGAGTATGGAGGATTTCTGCAAAATAATCTTTTCGTGCCCAGAACAAACATTTCCAAATACACAACAATGTCACATAAAAGTTGAGAAACCACAAATTTCTTTTAACTCCAAAAGTATAGCTAGGCAACATTTGCAAATCTAATATCTTACAGCTAAAATGACTTTTTTTGCCTCCTTTGAGCATATCACAAAAATTAAAAACCGATTTTGGAGACAAATATTTTTTAGGAACATACACACACACACACACACACGAGACTTTCACATGAAAGATCTCTCATCACACAACCACACACATACTTCCAAGACAATTCTCTCAATATGAACATTTATTGCACAATTCAATCTTCATTGTTTCCAAGGTTTTGAATAAATTAACAACAAAACAAACAAACACCCACGAGACAGATTGTCAGAGAACAAGAGAGACGCTGAGACTGGCATATTTAGAGACAGACAGGCAGAGGTGAACAGACAGACACAGACATAATATATAGAAATAAGACACAGAGTGAGAAAGAGGCAGACAGACATACAGACACAGACAGACGCTGACATTGGCATATTTAGAGACAGACAGGCAGAGACGAACGGACAGACACAGAAATACATAGAAAGAGAGACAGAGAGAGAAAGAGGCAGACAGACATAAAGACAGACGCTGACATTGGCATGTTTAGTGACAGACAGGCAGAGACGAACGAACAGACGTGGACAAAAACAGACAGACAGACAGAGAGAGAGATAGACTGACAGACATAAAGACACAGACAAAGACACAGATCAGAAAAAGACAAAGACACAGAGTCTGGAAAACATTTGATTGCAATCCCTTGTATCAAATCACCGTTTGGCATCATATACTGTACCATATCAAACTGATGGAAACTAGACCAATCAGAACAAACCAATTGGCCTAGTTTGCATCATCATTTTGACATGGTAAGTAATTATCACCAAACAGGGAGCATACTTCAAACTCTCTTTCTTTCTGTTGTGAGACTTCTGAACGCGACTCAACACACACAGCTCTCTGACCCCAAGGAACAAAACCAAACAAACACACACAAAAAAAGCACTGGCACACTCGCGACTGATCATTCACCGTTTTCATTAAAGAAAGAGACGAGGGAAACTGGGAAAAGAAGCGCAGAATACGGTCAAAAACCATCGCAGCTGTTCTGGTCAGAAACTTTGTATTGTAAATACTTCAGACTTTGTCACAATGCTTTTGAGTTCTGAATGCTTTGTTGGGGTTTATGGACCGAACTTTTCGAAGGGTTCACACAATTCCCCAAATGCATCCACACTGAAGTGTAGTCAGCTAGGTCGTTGCACAAATGGTGGTTGTCTTCAATCTTTATTCCACTTTATTAAGTGGGCCTCATTCTATTTTTAGTCCATTCTGCATTTCTTTTCTCAGTGATGCTGCATTTTTTCTTCTTGTTTTTTTCCTGTTGTTGCTATTGTTATCACTTTCATTGTGAAAAAAAAACCCGTAAAAAAAAAAAATCAAAAAAAATCAACAACATGAAAGTTAACAAGGGTGAGAGAGAGAAAAAAAGAAGAGTAACAGATGAGACTTAGATAAACAAAAGAGAGAGAGAGAGAGAAAAAAAAAGAAAGAGTGAGAAAGGAGAGGGATAGAAAAAGCTAACTAAAAAAAAAGTTTCAGACAAAAAAAGAACACACAAAAGGAGAAAGAGACGAACAAGAACGAAAGCTGTGGACAGATGTCTGACATTATAACAGATATCAAGAAAGTACCAATCATTGTCCACACAACTATTATAAGAAAAATTTAAAAAATCTTATGTCAAACACGTATGCATGTTAAAGGTCCATGACCCTGTCCTGACCTGTGAAAGATGACAGGATGATTTAGATGATGTCATTTCAAGACTGATAAGTTTTAAAACAATATCAAACATGGTTTTCCACCCCCTCACCTCCTTTTTTTTTGGGGGGGGGGAGACTGGGGGGTGGTGGGAGGGAGGTCAAACTGTATTTGAGAGACAGCAAAGCCTGGTCGGGGCAAAGTTTCTTTTGCATGCCAAGCCGACTGCAAAGCACTGCTCTGCAGCTGTCACAGTATGACTAAACAAACAAATAAACAACAACAACAACAAAAAAAGAAAGAAAAAAAGCATGCCAGCAGAAGATTAATAAAATCATTAACTTTTTCTCAAAAAGACTGTACATTAAACAACAAAAACATGTGAAACAAATCATATGTTCTCTGAAAAACTGCATACTAAACAACTCAACAAATAAAAATAATGTACTTTTCTCTGAAAACTTTTCGTTAAACAATGCAACAAAAACAATTTCTAAAATCACGTCAGCTTTAACCCAGTTACCACTTCTGAAAGGAAAAAGAGATTTACAAGGACCCTTTATGTATGTATATATATATATATATGAGTGTATGTGTGTGTGTGTGTGTGTGCTTATATATGTGTCTATCACCATGACCCCGGGCCCTATCGAGATAACGAGAACCACAGTGTAGACGATTGACTACCGCTGGTACAGTAGGCTTGATAGAGATAACCTGTCAAGTGTCCCACAAGACGACTGCGGTACGGCGAACTTATTAGTGCTGAGCTTTTTTTTTTTTTTTTTTTTCATAGCAAGATGCGGTAAGGCTATTTATTGAGCTTTTTTCTTTTTTCAAAGGAATACGCAGAAAAGTAAGACATACTAATTATTGAGCTTTTTTTAATTTTAAGGAAGACATGGTAATGTAAGGCATATGAATTATTTGAGCTTTTTTTTTTTTAAAGCAAGATGCGGTAACGCAAGGCATTCTGATCATTGACCTTTTTTGGGTTTTTTTTTTTAGGAAGATGCAGAAAAGCATACTGATTATCGAGCTTTTTAATTCAAGGAAAACGTGGTAAAGCATACTAATTATTAAGCTTTTTTTTTTTATTAAAGAAAGACACGGTAAGGCATAATAATCATTGAGTATATATATATATATGAGCAAAGTTGGGTTTTTTTTGCTGAAATATACAGCAGAGCTTTTTGACTGGAATATTCAGCAAAGCCTTTTCCCATAAATATACAAGGAAAGCATACAGTGAAAGACTATATATATATATATATATATATATAATAAAGATTCTATACAAATCATCAGCATCCACCAGTCAAATTTTAGTTCAAAATCTGGTAACTGAACATATACATGTTAAGAAAAACAAGAAACTGACAAATTAGTTTACAATGCTCCCCAGCCAATAATTGATAACTGATGTGTGTCAAAAGCAGTGTCCATGGTATGACCAGGAATGCTGATCCAAAATATCCCATGCAGCGATGCCTCAAGACATTTGTTTCATGATCACTTCTGAATGACATTTCTATTGTTATCATGGCTTAGTTGCCGTATTGGTAATCATAGCGGAGTATGGTTTTGATTTATGCCAGTCTTTATCCAAAATGGAAACTATTGTCAAACAGACCAACATGCATGCGTGGTCAGCTTTCAGTGGAAGTCTCTCTGTGTATCTGTCTCTCTCACACAAGCTGACAAAATACTGGAACAGATAGTACTGCTGGTCTTCTCTGATGCTCTCTTAATCCAGTCTGCCCAGCCGCAATCAGCAATCTGTCATCAAAAGAAATCTCTTGAGGGTTTTGTTGGTCATGGTCAATGGGTTAGGCATAGATGAGTGCTCTCACTCATTCACTCAAGCGTGCTTATACATGACCCCCCTGCCCCCTCCTGCTCACACCAACACAAGTTTTCACACACATACTCACCCACACCCACTCACATTCACTATATTTCGCCCCTCTCACTCCCACACACATACTCCTATCACTGCTCAGAACCCCCCTCCACACCCCTCATCCCCCCAACCACCATCTACAAATCACCTCCACCCCCTCCCATATACCCCAACCACAAATCACCTCCACACATCCCACCTACACATACCCCAATCACCACACACACACCCTCCATACACCCCACCCCACCCACACATACTCCAATCACCACCAATAACCCCCCTCCAAGCATCCCACCCACAAATACCCCAATCACCACCCACAAACCCCCTCCACACACCCCACCCACACATACCCCAATCACAACCCATAAACTCACTCCACACCCTCCACCCCCCACACCCCCCTCCACACACACACCCCAATCACCACCCATAAACTCATTCCACGCCCCCACCCACCTATACACACATATACCCCAATCACCACCCATAAACCCACTCCACACCCTCCACCCCACCCCATACATACCCCAATCACCACCAACATACCCCTTCTATGCTCACCCCTCTCCACAAGTACCCCAATCACTACCCGCAACCCCCCACCATGCCATTTCCCTCCAAACCCCTCACAGACACACACCCTAAATCACCACCCCAAACCCCCTCCACTCCACTCACACACACACCCTAATTCACCACGCCCAACCCCCACCACACCCCTCACACACACAACCTAAATCACCACCCCAAACCCCCCACCACACCCCTCACACACACCCCCTAAATCACCACCCCAAACCCCCACCACACCCCTCACACACACACCCCAAACCCCCACCACACCCCTCACACACACACCCCAAACCCCCACCACACCCCTCACACACACTCCCCAAACCCCCACCACACCCCTCACACACACGCCCTAAATCATCACCCCAAACCCCCACCACACCCCCCCACACACACCCTAAATCACCACCCCAAACCCCCACCACACCCCTCACACACACACCCTAAATCACCACCCCAAACCCCCACCACACCCCTCACACACACACCCAAAATCACCACCCCAAACCCTCACACACACACCCAGTACCCACATCCAGATGCATTCCAACACCAACCCGCCCACCCAACAACTTTCAATGGCACCCCAACCCTACAGCGGCAGCACACCTGTTCCATCCAGGAAACGGAGAGCAGTGGACGCGTCCTTGAGGCGGTTGTCTTTAGAAGAGGTGGTCAGGTACCTCAACATCTCCTGCCACATCACGTCATCACTATGACACTGCTGCTTCCTGTTCAGGAGGATATCCGGCATCTTCTCTCCCTCATTTTCCAGCTAAAAAGCAAACAAACAAAAAAATATATATAATAAAAGAAAATAAAGGAGGAAAAAGAAGAAATAAGGACTTTACAGCTTAAAAAAAATTTGGGACTTGATATTCCACCTGTTTCACCAGGAACACAAACTGCAATTGTTTACCTCCCCTGACAGCCCCCCAATTCCATCCCCCTAACATACCACCCCTCCTGTAGAGCAAACCATTATCAAATGGTCACCCTGTGCCATCCACTGGACAGGTTGTCCACCTCAGAACTTTTACCACACAGAGGGCAAATGTGGTCAGGCCATGGAAAGAACTGGTTTGGGAATCTTTTGTTTCAGAGAGTATTATTTCTGGCTGAAGAAACTGCAAAGAGAAATCGCTTTTCTGATTTCCTTGTTGATTTAAAGTGTTTCTGTTATACCCGTCTTACCCATGACAGCATACTGTATTACTGGTGAACTCTGCTTGTCGTCGTTATCTTTATCATCATCAGTGTTGTAGCTGTTGTAGCGAACACCACTTTAAAATGCGTGAACACAAACGCCCATTAACTGGGTACAGCATGTCGTCCCTTACACTATTCTCATCGCCATCACCATCATTCTATCACCACCATTACTGTAATCATAAACATAATTGTCATTATAATAATCATCATCATTAGTATTACTATTATTAGTTGGGTTAAAAAAAAAATATCACCATTATAATCATCATTATCATCATCACCATCACCATCGTCATCATCATCAGCATCACTTCCTCACCCCCACCACACACTTACATGCAACAGAAACCGCCCTTTGCAATCTCCACAGAAGCTGTTGCCATGGTTTTCATTTTTGAAGTTGGTGCAACTCTGTTGTATTTTGTTGATGTCATTGGTCCAGATGGCCGCACGCTTGTTAGTGGAGGTAGAGGTGGAGGAGAAGAAGGGGAGAAGGAGGCAGGCGACAGCCCACAGGTCAGCCGCCATCAGCTTTGGGTGGAATTCCTTCAGACCATGGAGCTCGCGATGCCAGAACGGGAGGTAATTGACAGTGTGGCCTGAAAGCCACATGTAGATGTTTTACTCCTCTCTCTCTCTCTCTCTCTCTCTCACAGAAACACATACACAAGGTGCTCAGACCTCAACACCAGGCAATGATCAATAACAGTCCCCAGAAAGGTAGCATCAGGCTACTACTACAACTGGTTGACTTTATCTTCCCCAAAGAGAAAGTCACATGTGATCATGTTGCTAATGTTCACAATGCAAACACAAATTAATATGTGTTTAAATTAGCAAGCGATCATATAAAACCATTTTGATATCCCTCGTGCATACCAAATGCTTCTAAAACTAGTAAAAGAGTCTTGAGTCTTCAGCTGACACTGACCTCCAGGAACGAAGTGATAGCAAGGCTCTGGGCTCTTGGCGGACTCAAAGTCAATGATAACCACTGACTCTGGCCGTTGACGATACCGTACCAACACATTATCCCTGAAACAGATCACCATAGTTTTGTTTTTTTTCTCCTCCAAATGTAGCCAGTCAATCGTATCTCTATACTGATCACCCAGGATGGCCATAGTAATTGATTGCGAGCACAATGTCAAATGCATTTCATATTTTGTATCAGTTACAAGAAATATGTAACATTTTCATGCACCCTCACAAACGTCCAGAAATAAACATGTCTAGTCATTTGTTGCAAGGCCAATCTCTCTTCCGCCCCCCCCCCCTCCCCCATACCCCCTCCTCTCTCTCTCTCTCTTCCTCTCAATCAATTAGCTCTCGGAAGTCAGTGAGCGGATTCCTCAGACTTGCTTTCTTGGGTGAGGGGGCTGGGGTGGAAAGCACAAGGTTGAGGGGGGTAGGCTGATTTTCTTACCCTTACTGTAATGTGGTTCATATTTCAACACTATTTCTGTGATTGGCTGGGGTGCGGGCGGTGTTCTAGTTGGTTTAGTGGTGGAATCCAAAGAATCCTTGTGTGTGTGTGTGTGTGTGTTTGTCTGTGTGGGGTGGAGGGTGGAGGATCTGTGCTTGTGTTATTATGCAGTCAGCTGCCACAGACAAAGAGACACTTACATTTTGAGGTCACAGTGCGCCACTTCGTTCTCATGGAGGTATTTTACGGCCAACAGTAACCCCCTGGCAAACTGGGACAGCTGTTCCTGCCTCCAGGTGCACTCACTCACCACTACACCTGGCAGACCAAACAAATACACATTGCTAGATAGACAGATCAATAAATGAATGAATAAATGAATACATAAATGAACTCCTGGCAAACCAACACAGCTTTTAAAAGTTAAAGATGCACTGATTAATTACATCTGACAGAAAAAAAACAACTAAATAGATAAATGAACAAATAAATGAATGAATAAAACAAACAAACAAACAAACAGCTTTTAAAGGTTACAGCCGTACTGATTCCCCATTACACATGGCAGACCAAAAGAATTTAATAAAAAAATTAAAAAATAATAAATAAAATAAAATAACTAAACTCCTGCAAACCTGCACAACTCTAAAGTTACAGCTGCACTGATTCCCTATTACACCTGGCAGACCAAAACACACACATAAATAAACAATTGAATAAGCAAGCAAACAAACAAACAAATAAAAATATAATTACCGTCAATGTATTCTTGGAAGATGCAGGTGGTGTCTTTTCCCTTGTACACAGCAAGGACCTTGGGCAGGAAGTCCTGGCAATGTTTGATCAGGAACTCAAGGCCAACCAGTCTGTTATTGGTGGACTCAACCTAAGGACACACACTTGAGTCATTATGATCATGTATACAATTACAATCATATAAGTATTTGGGAAATAGCTTTTTTCTCTCTTTTTTTCCGAACAGAGTGCAGTCTTCTTTTTCTGCATTCAGGGGCTGCAGCTTTCACATTCACTCATGTCATCAGGGCTTTTGCATTTTTGACTGTTTATATTCCCACCATTTAGGCAGCCAAACTCCATTTTCTGGAAGGAGCATGCTGGTTACAATTGTGTTTTCATTATCCACCAAACAATGACATGGCTTGTGAGATCTTTGATAAATGTAGGTATATTTGATCATCTGCATGATGTATATGTATAAACAAGGGGAAGTTGATTGAACAAAACTGGTTGATATTTACCACTACATGTAGTCACTGTTACCAGGACTTAACAGGTACAGGACCTTTCGATGAAAAATCAAACACTATAACCATTCGTCTATTGCTAACATCAATATTGTACAATGATTGTTGCATAGTAATTGTAACTTGTTGAAGCAACAATTTCAGATTATTGTAGACTAATACAGTAATAGTAACATATCCTTTGATCACAAAATGAAGACCAACATACCTTTTCATACAGCTTGGTAATGATATCTTTTGTACACAGTAACAAAATACACACACAAATCATTTTAATGACTACAGTAACCTAAATATAACATACGTTTGAATTCATTAAGGAAAAATACCAACAAACCTTTCTGTACAGAGTACAGAAGCACACCTGAAACTAAACTTCCCTTTGAACACAATGAAAACGAAACGAAAACGAAAACTCGGGTTGTGAGGAGGGAGGGACGGAGGGAAAGCTACCACTATGATTGTCCACGTCTTTCATCAAGAGTTATGACTGGTGGATTGGATGCGAATTCTCCCACATAATACAGATCCAGATCTATTTAAATTTCAAACTTCCTGACAGTTTCCACGACAGCTTCCACATCTTTAATTTTGTTGTTTAATAAATAAAGAAAAGAAAAGAAGAGAGATTTTCTGTAATTTCTTATTTTAGCAATCGCACGACCCACAAACTGCGTTAAATTTTATGTTTATCAAAATGATCTTTCATGCATCACCGTCAGATCTGTTGAAACGTCGTGTTGTGTTTTGTGCCACACAGTCCAAGCCACATCGGATCCGCATTTCACTATTTTCCAAAACAACCCTGGTATACGTTCGTATATGTCGAACGTTTGACATAACTCCCGTCTGTTCCATGACTTAACCACTCAAATCCCAGCCTACTTCATAACAAAAGTAGATGGCCCAAGATATGCAGACGTCCAATCAATTTTAAGTTTATTCATTCCAGTTAGTCCAGTTCCATGTTTCAAATGTTAATATGTAATATACACGTCGTTTGCGTCATTCTGTGTACTAACATTCCAGCGACGAACCGGGAACGACCCAAAAATAATGCGGATCGGGAGGCTAAACGAAATAAACTGTTCACGATCTGGAAATACAGTTTAATCCTTAAGACGTAAACCTATAATTGGCATGAGAGGAAAGAATTCTTATTCCTCTATGGTTATTACAAATCCGGTATTGACAGACAAATTATTCCCAGAGAAAGTGAACTTGTTTGTTTTCCATGGACACACACACACATATATACACACACAACGAAAACACTGGGTTATTGCATAGACTCACCGGCCTTGTATCTGAACACACACGTGAGCCAAAGAGACCAGCGTATCTTTTTGTATAGTACAGTAATCATAACAAACCCTTTGATCACAGTAACTAAAAACAAACAAAAATACAATGACACCTTTCTATATGTTACCAATAACACCTTTCTATATGTTACAGTAATTTTAACATACCTTTTGAACACAAAGAAAAAGACCGAAATACCATTTTTAATACAAACTGTTTTGACGTTTGCCAGTCTTTGCAGAGGAAGACACCATGTTTTCTGGACTGACGGAAAATTCTCTCCACATTGTAATCTTTGTTCTTCTCGTACTTCCAGTTTCCTTCGTCCAGTCTTAGGGTTATTGGGGGTTCCCGCATTCCCTCCTGCACATGTGAGAGAGAGAGTGATTGAGACAGGAGGAACACACATACACACCACCACTACCACCATCCGAACAAACACCTACCTACCACACATACACATCATGTATGAGCTCTCTCTCTCTCTTTTGAAAAAAAAAAAATTTAAAGAAAAAAAATATATATAGAGAGAGAGACATATATAGGTATAAACACACACACATACGCACACACACATATATATATATACTTATATATATATATATATATATATATATATATATATATTATAGACCACAGACAATATATATATATATATATATATATATATATAGAGAGAGAGAGAGAGAGAGAGAGAGAATGTATATATGTATGTATATATATCTCACTGTCAAAAACAGAAGAAAATAAGATACCTACATTAAATACAAACCAAGGCAACACAAACAACTGAAAAACACACGGACTGAAATGTCTCTCACAACAATAAACACCGAGTGAAAATCAAATTAAACAAAACAGCAAGCAGACACCAGACACAAACATGACAAACATACCGACAGCCACAGAAACCTACAAAACTCACCCCGCACAAACAGATGCCGGAATCCTTTGGCTGGCTAGGAAGCTTCTTCACGTACTCCAGTAGCCTAGCGTGATTCGCGTACATCAGATCTACACAGTCAACCCCGCTTTCAGACGCACAGCCCTTTCGGTATTGTCCAAGATCATGGTCAGAATAGTTTCTTTCTGAGCCAATTGAGCTCTCGTAAGATGTATTACATGGGGAGCAGGACGAGTCCTCACAGCTGACATGGCATTCTAAATCCCATTCCATGCGACATTTCTCTTTCATCACTTCCACGTCAGATTCCTCATGGGAACTGTCAGAGTCACAGCTCGCTGAGGCCAACAAGGTTCCATCATGGACCTTCAAGGCAGATTCCACTGAAGGTGAGTCGCCCGACACAGCTTGAACACTACTGCCTTGGGGCGTTCCTGATGACAAGCCAGATTCTGCAATGCTAACAGACAGTGCCGGCTGCGCCTGCTGTGCTGGAGAGCTGTGGACTTGACCTTCTCTGTGTTCTACTCTCCTCCTCACCCCTAACAGGCTGGAGGGTGGTGCAGAGAAGCGTGAAGAGTCAGAACTGTCCCCGTCTTCCACATGTCGTGAGGAGGAGCGCTGCATCTCCTCTACTGGAAGGTCCACTGCTGAAGACGTGGGACCACAGCCCGAGGAGGACAGTGCCTCACCACTACTGTCTGGGGGCTGTTCTGGTGTCAAGTGCATACGATTCTGCAGTGACTCCCTGTCATCACCCCTAACGCTCCGGATGTTCAGGATAGGTCTGTTTTTTGTTGCCATGGTGCTTGACTGTGTATGCTCACGCACCTGAAAATATGACGCAGATAAGCAAAAGACCTTATGATTTATTACCATCTAACATCGGCCGAATATTGTCCATTCTAACTATGGAAAGAAATCTGTTCACAGGCAAGGACGTTTCTAAAGATCAGTCAGGTGAGTAACGCCAGTCTCACACTAACTCATCGCAAACAAACCACCTAGCAAACCAAACACACCACCTAACAAACCAAACGACCATCTAATGTAAACAACAACAAACAGGCCAGTAACCAGCCAGCTAAGTCACGTCATAATGGATGTTGAGAGTAAGTTCTCCTTCCCATGACTTGTGAAAACAAAACCAAACCAAACCAAGCAGAGAGAAGAGAGAGAGAGAGAGAGAGAGAGACAGAGAGAGAGAGACAGAGAAAGAAAACTGGAATGGTTTGTTCATATTTATGCCTTAGACCAAGTGAAAGGGTTCACAAGAATATAGTACAACCCAATGAAAGCAATCAAGCAAACTGTTATAACAAAACATCAATTACATTATTCCATGACGTTGCGATTTCTCTAAGTTTGAAAGCCTTTGATGTTTCAAACACCCTGTTCCATCCACGCAAAGCCAGGTCCATATTTAAACATAGACGCACCTTTGTTACCCAGTTTTCCTTCCCTTACTATCTAAATCAAACAACGTTTTGTAAGGCTCATACAGCATTCCGTTATCATCCATTTGCAGGGGCGGGGTGTGGAGGTGGTGGAAACACGCACAAAAAAACAAAAACAACAACAAAACTGGGCAGCATGCATAGCCTTGTTTGACCCCAAAAGTACATGTAATATGATATGTGACTTTGTCGCCTTACTGGTCTCTAGCTTTGACAGTATCACACATACTTTTGAAATATCTTGGTCACCTTTGCATATGCCATTTAAAAATGTTCAAACCTAAAACGGTACACATATTCAATAATAATTTACCATAAATATTCTGAATACGATCATTGGAACAGTGAGTGGTATGAAAAGATTGGCTTCAGTGCTGCACATCAAAAATATCTTTCACGGATAATATTGAGAGGTGTTTTAAATTCCACTATTTACATCACCGTATAGAATAAAATAAACTTATGTCTTTATCTGACTAAAAAATAATAATCTAAACAGTCTCCTCTCCATTGTCAATATCAAAATGAACATAAAAAGAAGAACATTCTGGTGGTATGTATGAACAAACGCAGAAGACATCTTTAACGACTCCAAATAACTGTTTATCAATCAAAATACACAAACATTAATATACTCCATGTCTGTATCAATACAAGAAAGAAATTCATTTCTAACCAAGCAGAGTAATCCACCGTATCCCTTGTTTAGAACATTTTACAGCTGATAAACAAAAACTGTTATATCCTGTAAATACATCACACTTGGCAAGCCTTCCATTAAAGTTTCAACTGAACAAACGAAATAAAAACCACAAACAAATGAAAGAGAATCCGGATCAACAATTTTAGGCAGCACACCATGCACATTCCACAACAACAAAAAAGAAAAGAGAAGGGTTTTTTTTTTTTTTTTTTTTAAATTACTTTATTTACATTTGCACGCGATATATCTGCACATGCTCTATCCTTCGTGCTGTCAGCCTTTGCTCGGCCTCTAAAGATTGTTGTTTCTTTTAGACTTACCATGAGTCTTCAGTTCTGACTTACTAATTCTGGACAAACCTAGATAAAAATTCACCTGGACTAGATTCTCATTATCTTTTCTGAGTATCATAAACCTGATTTCCTCCCTAAAATCTTTAATGCAATCTGACAAAGTGCAATACTGTTTGCTCAGTTCCTTCATAGACTGTTCCATGCCAGATACTTCAGTGTTCTTCAGAGAGAGAGAGAGAGAGGGAGGGGGGGGATAAATAATGTATATATTCAAATATTCATAGTAAATTGTATTATGAAACAGGCACGTCCCGTCAGTCGAGTGTGGCGGGCACCATGGATGAATACACCATGAATATTTGGCGTGCAGAGAACGATTCACTCGGTAACATGGCCAGGAGGCAGCGTGTTACAACCAAGGGGGTGAGTTACTTCAGCCGTGGGAGTCACTCAGTGTCAAAGGGGCGGAATGAATTACCAGGGAGTCTGGACCCGTCTTAGGGATTGCGTTACCTGGGAGCCTTGCTCTAAGAGAGGGAGTGTGTGACACTCAAAGCCCTGTCCGTAGAGCACACACACACACACACACACACACACACACACACACACACACACACTTTTAATTGACATATACGATTAAGTCGTGCACATACTCCAACATTCTCTCTCTCTCTCCGGTCTCTCTCTCTCTCTCTCTCTCTCTCTCTCTCTCTCGCTTACTGTACAGACACAAATAAGAGGTTAAAGACTAAAGGTCCCACAGCCCTTTACGACCATCGGGGCAGTGAATTGATATCCCGCGGGGGACACTGCATATGTATTGTTAAAACAACCTTCCGCGACCAAAGTCATTTACCCCCACTGAGATATATGTTTACACATGTTTATGTTTACCCTGGCATTCACACCTGAATGGAGCGAGGAAATATCGGAGTAATGTACTTTCCCGGATAACACAACACTATGCCGAAACGGGGCTTCGAAGTCCACTGGTGACCACTGGATCATAAGACTAACGCCCAACCGACTCCACCACAGCGCCTTCTTCCGACAAGCTACACATATATTATATAGAACACAAGGGGACCAAGCACTAAAACGACCCATATTCCTTTCAGAGAGAGAGAGAGAGAGAGAACCTATATTTCGCAGTATCTGGACAAATCATGGACTTATAATTATACGTCAGTGGGACAAACCCGCACCCGCCAGCGAAGCGCTCCCAGGGGGTAAACCCACTGTTCTAAAAATAGGACGATCCAGTCCGGGACGCCGGAGGGTGAGTTGGCATCTAGCAGCCACTGAAACAATCCGGACTTGACATGTACTGAGAAAGGTGCCAACAGTACTGCATGGCCTTCGCAAAACTGTCTGTGACAGGGCATTCCAGTCCCGCATAAATTGTTCTTGTGAGAAATGCTGCTTGTCGAGTAGATCTGAGACAGTTGAACGCCTGTTCACAATTGAACTGTCTCGTTGCACGTCCAGTCCGCCGGAGTGGACGTTCAGTTGCATGTTGGAATCAGGATCCGGCCGGCCAGACTTGTAATGAGAATTGATCTTTTAAGTTCTTCCCACCAGTACACGTCAGTCCTCATCCTAGTCAGTTAACATCATGAGCAAAATTTCAGTCGTTCGAGTTAAACGACGGAGTGACTTAGTCACACACACACACACACTGTGACACACACACACACACGTGCACGCACATGCACACACTGACACACACAAACACATACACTGTGATACACACACCCGGGCACACTGGCACAGTGACACACTGCCAACACTGATGATCAGTTCCTGTAGACCGCAAATGACCAGTTTCTTTGGTCTGCCGATGGAAGATGAATTGCGGCCGGACTGATTTGAAACCAAACATGTCGGTAATGTTTCTTGCTCACACTCAGTGATATCAGTCCAGTCAGTCATGTGCTAACTGTTGCCATTATGTAAAAGTCCCCGGCATATCCCTGACCGAAATCATCTTCCCCGGGTTGAGTCTGGACAATTTTCAGCTGTCCATTCTAATGCAGGGCTACGAATTATTCATCAGTTGTTGAATAGTCCACTTGGCTGGCTGTTATGGCTGGTCAGTAGTTTTTCCTTCTGATGATGTTAGACTGTTATCTATCTCTCTTTTAAATCAAAATTTCACCTCAGTAGTTATTCTCATTATCACACACACACACACACACACACACACACACACACACACACACAACGGCTGACACTGACACACACACCACAACACACAAACACACATGTTGAGAAAAGAATCAAGTGATCTCACGGACAACAAAGAACACTGGCTTTCATTCATGATAAATAAATCATCTTACCCCAAAAGACGTACGTTGATCGTTCACGTTTAATACGAATCCAGTTAAGTCAGTCAGGTTTGCTTGGAGTCGGTCTTCGCGCGTTTGCCTACTGATTGTGGCCGGCCGACGTGTCGCGAAGAGTTTTGATGGTCCTGTGGCCGCGAGACGTCATGTAGCACGTGACATGACGTGCGACCAACTCAACGTAAAAATCCCGTTGCTATTTTTATATCCGGATTGCTATTTTTATGTCACGGGATCTGAAAATTGACCTGGATGGAGACAGGGAGAGACCGACAGACAGATTGACACGAACAGAGAGATACAGAGAGAGAGAGAGAAAGAACCATCGAGAATTACAGGCCCGTGAGTGAGCCAGAGAGAGAGAAATGGGAGTGACTTGGCTGAGTTTTTGTCGTTCTCGAACAGTCCAACGACTTTTTTGGACAAAGATACAGAACGCATAAGAGCGTATTTCTCAAAAATGTTTCAGTTCTCAATACACTCGTCTTGTTTTTATACAGTTGTTTATTTCAGACAGGACTTGTAATATCTTGTACTGTATTACCTCTTGCCACAACGGGTTTCTCTGTGTGAAATTTGGGCTGTCTTTTTTTTTCTTTCTATCTGTAAACTGAATGGTTTTGTTTCACTTTGACAGTGTATTGTTTCTACAGCATCTTGACGTGGACAATCCACTTTTTTTTTCTTTTTTTGTTTTTGTTTTGTTTTTGTTTGTTTGTTTGTTGCCGTGGGTTATTTTACGTGCGCCAAGTTCAGACTGCACACGGCCGGGGACCTCGGTTTATCATAGTCGCGCCGGGTCTCATTCGAAGTGAATGACTAGCACCCAGACCAGCACTCAAGGTCTACTGAGTGGAGACCGAGGATGGGGCGGTAGGGGCCGGGAGAGGGGGGGGGGAGGTGCGGGGGGTGGGGGGGGGGTGGGGGGGTGCGGGAGTAAAAATCTCCGCCTGTGTTTAGGACTCAAACCAGTGGACAAGCACTCCCCGGTCGTGCGCATCACTACTTGTCCACCGCTGCCCTCCATCGCACAGGACTTGACAGTCAGCAGTGCCAGTGTGTGTGTGCGCGCGCGTGTGTGTGTGTCATTGTGCGTGCGCGCGCGTGCGGTGTGTGTGTGTGTGTGCGTGTGTGTTGTGTGTGCCCGGTGTGTGTGTGTGTGTGTGTGTGTGTGTGTGTTGTGTGTGCCCGGTGTGTGTGTGTGTCTATGTGTGTGTACTGATGTGTGTATGTGTGTTGTGTGTGCCCGGTGTGTGTTTGTGTGTGTGTGTGTGCGCGCGCGCGCGTGTATATATATATATATATATATATATGTATGTATGTATGATGAACCGTATGTATGTGTGTGTGTGTGTGTGTGTGTGTGTGTGTGTGTGTGTGTGTTGTATGCGTGTATGTGTGTGTGTGCCAGTGCGCACACGCACGCTTGAGCGTATGGTATGTGCGTCCGGAGTGCGCGTGTGTGTGTGTGCGTGCGTGCGTGCGTGCGTGTGTGTGTGTGTGTGTGTGTGTGTGTGTGTGTGTGTGTGGAGAGAGAGGGGAGAGAGAGAGAGAGAGAGCGAGAGATACTGATAATGTTTATCTCCGGCCAAGTCGGTTAACAGATTCAGAAATTTTGATTTTTTTTTTCAACGGACGAAGATACTGATTAAAGGCAGTACTGCAGTGAAGAAAGAAAGCCAATCACACTACTGACAATGCACATCCGAGTCAGTAAACGATGAACTACCAGCTGAACGTGATAAAGCATAACCGATAATAATCAACTGCATAACATACTTCGATTTTTGACACAATGCGGCATTAATACAGGGAAATCGCAAGCTGTTAATAACGTCTGTTATGTAAGAGTTCCCCACTGAGTGACTGATGATCTTAGACGCTGAGAGTGAGAGAAACTGATAATAAATTGAATCAACTGCATATTACTAATCGATGTTTGACTCAATGCGGCGTTAATACAGGCAAAATAACAAGCTGTTTTGTAAAGAGTTCCCTGGTGGTTGATGATCTTAGACCCTGAGAGTGAGAGAGACAGAGATGGAAGGAGCGGGAGAGGAAAGACTAACTCCCGACATACATTTTAAAACACGCCCGGTCAGATTGCAGACTGAAAGCAGACACTCAGTGTAAAAACAACCCATCACCAAGATAACAACAACAAAACAACTCATCCAGCAAACAACCAGCCAGCAGACCCACCCATCCACACGCCTTTCGCAGCCACGTTGGAGACGTTCACACAATGTGTAGCCTACATGGATGACTGAGACCGCTCGTATTTCCGCTTCAGTTTTTGAAACCGAAACAACGAAAGTCAGCTGTATAAAATTCGCCAGCGAGCACCTGAGGTTCCATCACTGCAGAAGTTTTTTTTTTTTTTTTAATTCTTTTTTTTCTTTTTTTTGTAGGGGGTGGGGGGGGGGGGGGGGGGTGGGGGGGGGGGGTCATTTGGTTCAATTCTCTTCGTCTTTCTGAGAATCGGGTTTGCCGCTGTGTTTTCCTTATTTTCACTGTCCGCCCCACTTCTCTCTCTCTCTCTCTCTGTGTGTGTGTGTGTGTGTGTGTGTGTGTGTGTGTGTGTGTGTGCGTGCGTGCCGGTGTGCGCGTGTGTGTATGCATATATGTGTGCAGATATTTGTGCATGTATGAGTTTGCGTGCACGCGCGCGCGTGTATGTATGTATGTATGGATGTGTGTGTATGAATGCGTGCGTGCTTGTCACTGAGTGTGTGTATATGAGTGTGTGTGTGTGCGTGTATGTGTCTGTACGTGCATGCGTGCGTACTGTACGTGTGTGTGTGTGTGTGTGTGTGTGTGTGTGTGTGTCTTTGGCGAAGACGATCTGAACCAAAGAAGGGCACACTTACCGACACGTCAAAGCGTCACCATTTCCTCACGCGGAGGGACAGCTGGCACTAAGCCAGCTATTACCGCTGTTGCGAGTGGTGTGGGTAGGAAGGTGAGGATGGGCTCGTTTCCTATCTTTTGTGTGGCTGAACCAGGAAGGGTTAACCCACTGTACAATAATCCCGTGGGTTTTACCCCAAGCGTGGTGGGCACACTGAGTCACATCAGTAAACGACCGACGTTTCCGGCACCCACTTTCTGGGGAAACAAGAGTCACAGTGGAGACTCGAGGCTTTATTCTGCTTGTGTGCACATACCAACTTACCAAGGCAATGTCGCAAACACCGGATTCATTTCGAAAAGAAGGCCCGTAATCGGCTGTTATAATTCAGAATTCAGTAAGCTTATGGCCGGCTGTGATCCGCTTGTTTGACGACGGAAGGCAAGGTTTGGAGAGAAAGAGGGGGCGGGGGATGGGGGTGGGGGGGCCCTGGGGGGCCCATTTCGATTAAGATAATATTACATTTTAAGAAAAAGTGAAAAAACTGTGTGTGTGTGCGTGTGCCGGTCTGTGATGTGTGTGTGTGTATGTGTATGTGTGTGTGTGTGTGTGCAGTGCATGCGCGTGCAGTGTGTGCGCGCGCGTGGCGCGAAAGTTTGTGCATGTGTGTTTGTCGTGTGTTTGTGCGTGTGTGTGTGCTTGAGTGTGTACATTTCAATCATCATAAAAAAAAAAATCACTAAAATGATAATAACATTTTAAGAGACAACATGCTCATTAACAAATATCAATGGAAAAAAACGAATGAGCAACTAGCGCACCATTCTTTGGTCACAACGCACAAGATTATAATTCATCGTGTAAAAAGAAAACATTCTCCATCCGTCTTCTTTTTTGACTCACTTGTGTAAACAAAGTGAGTCTATGTTTTAACCTGGTGTTCAGTTGTCTGTGCGTGTGTGTGTGTGTGTCTGTATGTCTGTGTGTCCGTGGTAAACTTTAAAATTGCCATTTTCTCTGCAAACACTTTGTCAGTTGACACCAAATTTGGCATAAAAATAGGAAAAATTCAGTTCTTTTCAGTCATCTTGCTTAAAACAATATTGCACCTCTGGAATGGGCACAAAAAAAAAAAAAAAAAAAAGAACTAAAAGAAAAAAAAGAAGCAAACTGAATTTACTGTTATATTTATATTTTTTTATTCTCTAAATTTGGCACTTTGATCTGATATTCTGACACAACAACAAGAGCAGTCATTTTTATCATTTTCTGTTCAAACAGGAATTTCTTTTGCAAAGCATGGAAGTATATTTATTTTGCATGTCTTTGGTAAAAAAAGGGAAATTTATCTGTAAGTAATGCTAGGGGGCTTAATTTGCTTTAAACTGATCTTTCTCATCTTAAACATTACATTTTGAAATTATACTCAATACATAAAAAGCTTGTGTGTTTTACTCTCAGTCTACAGGACTTTCACTATGTTCATTCGCCCAAGTGGTCTTTTTCAGAAAATACAAAAATCAATACGACGAGTGGATTTATAGATCTATTGGCTGAGCCCTGAAGGTCATGGACAAAAATCAATTGCGTACACTGACATATTTATACATATTCAAAGGGCGTACTCATATTCTTCGCGAACACGAACGACGCCATTTTGTTTCAAGTTGTTGACCTGCCCGTTCAATCCTATATTCAATGGACAATACACGATAACATGTGATGGAAAGTTGGAGAAGGAGACCGTTAAATATTTATTCAGAGAAAGATTTGTGAACGCCTCATCACTTACTGGATTATGCCCCAAACTGCCATAAAAAACATCCACAGAATCAGTCGGAATGCCCAAGATACACCAGAATAATAAAAATTATGATTTAAATAGCAGTACCGCAATCGATTTATCGCCCTTTAAAAAAACCATGTTTAAATATTATATTTTTGCACATCAGTTAAGGAGCCACGATCGTGTAATGGGTAAGATAGTTTCTTATCACTCAAACACACGGAGTTCGAATCTGCCCTTAGGGCTTTTTTTCTTTCTTTTTCTTTTAACCCAAAGCTTTATAATAACAAATACAGAACACATTTTTACGATTAGATTTTTTTTATTTTTAAAGTGTATCACAAGTGAGTCTTGAAGGCCTTGCCTCTCTTGTCTTTTGTGTAAGAATCTTACTGACCAGTACCGGTTGACTACTCAGTGCTGATCGTTAATGACCACTATATGATTTGAGCATTGTAGAGAGGTTTTCAGAATGCAGCATTTTGTTGTTTGTGCAAAATTCAGATTTCTAGGCCAGGTTTGACCACTCGCTGATCAGTACTGACCCCTGTCCCAAAAGTGCAGGTCTTGCTTTATGTTAAATATTTCCACATTACGAGTTCTGTCTTTAGTAACATCTGTATTTTTTCTCTCACCATTTTGACCACTGACCACTAGTGACCATTGCTGACCACTGATCAGTACCCAAAAATATATGGATGATGAAACATACACAGATGCGGGGGAACATAGAGCTGGGGGAATAGACATACCTGGGGAACACAGAGCTACCAAAAATCTTTTTGTGGGAAATGGATATGGACCTGGTGAACTTAGACCTGGGGGAACATAGACCTGGAGAAACATGGACATGTTCAAATTCTCACATGATGATGATCATCATCCTATTCACCTCAAAATCACGATCACAACCTTCACTGAAATAATGGTCAATAAAAGACTAAATGTGCTCAGTGACTGAGGAGGTGATAATCCAATCCACCTGGATTCTTGCAGTCCTCTAGATCCCCATCCCCTTGCGCCATCCCCCCCCCCCCCCCAACTCCATCCCCCCTGCTCTCCCCCCTTCCCCTAAGTTCCGGCTTGATTCCTCATAAACGCTCTCCCTGTTGACCCGGTCCATCTCGCACATAAAACACTGACAGTTCTGAGAAAAGATTACGCAGAAGTGAAGAGATAGTATGATATGGCTGTGACTGATCCGCTCGTGTGTGTGTGTTTGTGGTTGTGGTGTGTGTGTATGTGTGTGTGTGTGTGTGTGTGTGTGTGTGTGTGTATGATGTGTGTGTGTGTGTGTGTGTGTGTGTGTGTAGAGAGAGAGAGAGAGAAAATAGACTGAGACAGAGGCCTCTATACTGATAATATTTATCTCCAAGGGTTAACTCACTCAGTACGGCCAGTCCTCTCTTCTCCTCTACACAGACCCCTCGGATGTCCAGTGGGTGTCTGAATGACCCAACCTTTAGCTTCCGTCGTCAGAATTGTGGTATTCTTTGTCAACATTCACCTCTTCAGTATAAGAGCCTTCCGCTTGCAATATTTTGATGATGGTAATTGGGGTGAAACGCTGTTAGCGTCGTCTCTTTCGCCGTTCGTATGGAGAGAGTTAACAGATGCAGCAAAGCAATATGGAGGAGAGGCAGATGTGACAGTTACAGTTTTTACGGTAGAGAAACCGACTGTCGCGTTGGTGTGTTGACGACGTGACAAACTCCGCGATCACCGACCTCACGTCTCACGTACATTTCTTCCTGTGCTGGGGAAATGACGACTGAATGAATGACGACATAAGTCCAGTATGTAACAATGGAATAATGCGGGACATCCGTTTAATTCTTGACGGTTATACACCTCGTCATTTATGCGATGATTCATCCTCTAGTTCTTTGTTTTTTCCGAATCTTACTGACCAGTACCGACTAATACTGACCATTAATGACTGCTGCTGAGCACTGCCGAAAAGTTTCACTCGGAGAATGCAGGCGGCATTTTATTGTTCATGCAATGTTAATTAAGATTTCTTGGCTAGGTTTGACTAGTCATTCACTGACCAGTATACTGACCACAACCCAAAATGTGCAGTTTGCGTTATGTTAAAATCTTTCCACATTATGAGTTCTGTCTCATGCCATATTCGTATTTTTCAACAATTTTTACTACTGACCAATATAGTGAGAACTGCTGACCACTCGCCAGTACCCAAAATGTATATGGATGATGGACTGAAGTTAAAACATACATAAACTGAACCTGGGGGAATAGGCCTGGGGTAATTTGGACCTGGGGGAACATAGACCTGGAGGAACTGAACTTAGACCTGGGGAATATAGACTCGACCTACCAAAAACCTTTCAGTGGGACATCAGCACGGGGGAACATAGACATGCTCCTACATGACAATTTTTTTCAGCACAGTCCAAAAAAATGATGAAGAAAAAATAATGATAATGATGACGCCGGATAATAATACTGAAGAAGTTACAAAGTGCCTTTCCATGTAAAACATACTCAGTTGCGCGGCTGTACAGTTTAAGAACCGACGTTTAAAATATGCATTTAAACACACACACACACACACACACACACACACACACACACAATCACTCACGCATACACATCACACACCAATATCACATATATAAACCATAATTATCCCCGGCAGTACTTAAAATCCACTCCCAACACTTAAACCAGTCGCATACATCACAATACACTAAAAATGATCACAATAGTCATGGAAATAAGTGTGAATCTCAGGCTGAACGTGCTGGCAGAGGAGGTATTTGTCCTTTCCACCTGAACTGACTTTTGCAGGCCCCCTCACCCCCGCACTCCCCACAACCCACGGCTTGATTCCCAGATAAACTATTTTCCCTCCTGACCCGCTCACTGTGACCTCGCACACAAAACGCTGACATTTCAGAGATGAAGAAGATAAGGCTTTTATTTTATGCCTGTGATCCGCTTGTCGACGAAGGCAATGTCTGGCCTTCAGTTTGTTCAAAAAGAATCAGATCAAGAAAAAGGTTTTGCCATGGAGTGCTTGCTGCAGCCTGACAAATAATTTGACGTACGCATACATACACTGTATACATAGTGTGACACATGCGTTGATTGAATATTTGACAAATGCATTAACTCAGTCTCGCAGCAGTGTCTAAACGCACACACACCTGCACACACACGCGCGCACTCGCGCACGCACGCGCGCACACACACACACACACACACACATACACCAGTGTTTTGTAAGCGCCGAAAGTGGCATGGCTCAATTTTCAAGGGAGGCCAATAATGTTGCTAAATGGTCCGTATACTAGAGTTACGTTTTACGATCAATTCGCAATGGCGCCATTTTAAATCGTTTTGGAATTCTGCAACACTGAATCGTTGGCTTTTCAAATTGTAACAGCGAGCGAAGTTCTTGATGTAACGGTAAGATAACGTCATGAAGTAGAAATAGGAAGGTTTTTGCAGCTGGGCGTGACAGTGTAAATCCGCGTATTAAGCAAACACTCGAACACCATCTGACAAAAACAATGAGAGATCGAAAGTGAAGTTCTCAAGTGTTCTCCATATTACTTAAAATAAGCTAAACACTTCCTGTCAAACCGATTGAAAAAAAAAAAAAAAAAAAAAAAATTAGCGTTTGAGTAATTGCACATATTCAAACGAAAATTTTTGCGTGTCTTGTAATGGAGGCATATGACTAGGAGAAATGACATATAGCGTTTAGTCGACCCATTTAATCAAGAAAATACAAGGACGCGAAATGACCCATAACACGAACCGCTTGGTTTAGGTTTCGTATCGGTCATTGCATGACGCACACAATTTTGAAATGACCTATCGATGTGGCGGCCAGTTGGTCACTTGACTCTTTAATTTTTCGTGGCATCGGTCGTTCTAAAACTGTAAAAGGGCTCTGTAGATTTCTACTGCAAAACAGTCGTGAGTACAGTTTCAAACTCAGAAAAACGAAAATATAGTCCACAGTAATAGTCGTTACTGTTGTTGCTATGCAGTTCGATATCGAGCAGAGGAACTCAATTGAAAAAAATTAAAAACTTGGTAGTTGAACTGAGCTGAGAAGGTACGTTTATACAAACTGACAACTTGACATTTTAGCATTTTACAACTCGCCAGTATCTTCGATTGTGGATGGGTTTGATACATGATGAACATTTTGCCAAAATAAATTATCATCCCCATCGTGGAGCATGCAGCCGAAAGATGCATAATGTCAAGCAAGGCGAATAAGTGTTCAGAACAGTTTCAACTCTACCTTTATACAGATTTTTTTAGCATTTGTTACATGGCCAACTTGTTTACTTCATTGATGCTATGCAAGTGTGTGGCTCATTTGAGTAAAATAGAGATCCAGTCAAGACATGCAAAAGTGCCTTTTACATATATGACCGTTTTTATATAGTAATTCGAACAGCCTTTTTTTTGGGGGGGGGAGGGGGATGTTCGTCTTTCCATAACTCAATTTTCACATACTGACAAGAGATTCATTATCTTTTAAGTGCTTCTTCCTGTGCATACTAAAACAGAATTACACAGGTCCGCACCTTATGTTGACATGGTACTTTTGGAAAATTGAGACATTTTGCAACTGTGGAGATTTGGATATATATCCACAAAGTAGAGGAAAGTGCTTTTCTAAAAAGATTAACACACCCACGAGAGACAGTTCAACTGTAATGAAATTGTATATATATCTGATGTCTTTCAGCTATAGTGTTTTGGTTTTGTTTCTACGTTTTCGTTTGTATTTATTTAATTGGACCAAAATGATTTATGATAATGTGAACATTTTGTCCAGTGCAGTCAGCATAAATTAGTGTTTCAGCATTGCAGAATATAGTACAGATATGACTGTTGTATTTTCCATGTTTATCATTACACAGCAAACATTAGCCTGTCCACAAACAACACACACACACACACACACACACACACACACACGTGCGTGCATGCTTGCGCGTGCATGTGCACACACACACACACACACACACACAGATACTGAGATAGATGGATAGATAGAAATTTATGGATGTAGTACAAATTTAGTTACAAATATGGGGGTGTGGGGTGCCCCATGGGGTTTCTGGAGTGGGAATAAGGGGTTGATTTTCCTGTTCCATTAATTTCTAGAATTACCCATTGATTCAGTGATAAACTGGTGAAATAAACCCTTGGTGTCCTGAACCAAACCTAAACACTGTGAACCCGAACTGACACTTGTCGCCTCAAGCCATGTTTTTTATTTACATTTTCATGGTTTGTGGGACAGAAACGGAAAGAGCAAGATGGCGGCATGATAGTTTAGTGACTGAATCCGCATCAAAATTGACAGTATGGTGACTAAAGCAAACAGGACACTCGGCTTCCTGCAATGAACCTGAGGAAGACGACAATGAAAATCAAGACCATGGCATACAAGTTCCTAATACACCCTATCCTTAAATATGTAAGCACTGCATGGGATCCCACTGCAAAGAAAGAAGTGGACAAGATAGAAGCAGACCAACGGAGAGCAGCATGGTTTGTCCTAAATTGATACCAGAGGACAAGCAGTGCCACCGAGTTACTGTAAACACTGCGGTGCAAAAACGGTGTAGGAGGAGGGCCATGTTTTCAAGATCAGCAGAGGACTTGCAAAAATAAGGTGCCCACACCTCCACCATCAGCAGCAATGAGCTAGAAGAGCCCACACGCAAACATTTGACAGGATCCCTTGTAGAGCAGACATCAGGCAGAACGCCTTCTTCCCACGGACAGTTCGTGATTAGAACGTCCTGCCCCAGGAAACTGTCGATACCCCAGCCCTTTACACATTCATTAAGAAGGTGTCAATCTGCTGACCCCCACCTATCCCTCAAACCCCGACCTTTTCTCTTTCTCCAGTCTCTCTCTCTTTTTTTTTTTCTTTCTTCCAAACCGGCACCCACCACCAGAATGCTGAACATGGTCAACGTTTTGACCGTGGGTATCATTTGGAAGGAGAGAAGAAGAGTAAAATAACATTCAAAATAGAGCTGAAAACCACTGAAAATGGGTGACAGCATCTATTAACGGTAATATTGTTTCATCTGTGCTAAAAAAAAAAAAAAAATGTCAGTCGAATAGGTCCCAGAATTTAGGATGCTAAAATAGGACTTTACCAGTCTGGAAATGCTAACTCTTTCCATGACTTGTTAGTTTTATAATAACTAGAATTGTACTGTTATAAACTTGTATAAAATTTTACTTTTAGAAAACTATTTAAAACAATTTTTCATGCCTTCTTTGGGGAAAAAAAACAACAACCCCTCCTTCCAACTCCTTTTACAGTTTCATTCGCAATAAAACATTAACAAATTCAGACTTGAGAATAATGACAGCATTTTTATTCATAATTTTTTTAAATAGTAAATTCCAAGAGAAATTGTCTGTAGCTGAAGTATTGATATCCTGTATCTCCACATCAGTCACAATACAGTATATTTGATATCCTGTATAATACTGTATACACCATGTGATGTATCTGATGGAAAAAAAATGGAAGATGCATGACAAGTTTTTCCTTTTGTCACCTCAAACTTGCATCAGTTTAGTGGAAGAAACAATGCAGTCCCCCCCCAAAAAAAAACAAAAAAACAAAAACAAAACAACAACAAAGGTACTGGTAATGGAAGGGGTATATGTTGGGTTACATCTTATAGCAGTGAATGTGTTCTGAAGTGACACAAAAAAGATTAAATAGTGTTGTTCATTGACCATAAGTCACACAGTTAATAGTTACATACTAGTAACCTTTTTCATTGACCACAAGTTACACAGTTAATAGTTACATACTAGTAACACATGTACAACTTAAGTGATTCAGTGCAAATGACTTTGAGTGTGCATCGCACTTTGGTTGAAATAGTTCAACTGTGCCAGGATGGCATGCATTGTGTTGTATGTAGATCTTGGCATCTGTCTTATAACAAAATCTAGCTGGGTGGCCATCCAAGATTTATGAACCAGACAATAATAAGCACATACTGTGCTGTGACCCACTGGTGCAGACTGCGGCAGAGGTCTGATTCTTGTCCTGTGTAAAATACCACGTCCAAGCAGAGAAATCAAGAAAGCAGCTGCACCTTGTATCTCGCCCTTTGTAAATTACCATCAGTCTGTTTACATATGTGCAGAATTATAAGTTATGCTTCTGTTGACAGGGACGTGGTACAGCAAAGAGAAGCAACATGAGTGAATCAACAGAGATCAGCAACACATGTGCATCAGTCAGTGATGCCAGAGATAGCAGCCAGCATTCTGTTCCTGGAGCTGCAGACTTCAGAGAAGGTGACTGTTTGAATCTTTTTAAACTCATTTACAGATTTAGTAAAATGTTATGGTTTAGATAAATGTGAAGAATGTAAGCAGATGATGCATTCTGTATTCTCATAGTTGTACAGAGATTATATGCATACAAATTATGATAAGCACACAGTGACAACACACACACACACACACACCACACACACACACCACACACACACACTGACATTATATATATATATATATGTAGTATATGTCTTAACACACTCGTGAAAAGAAGAAAGCTCATTTTTTTTAGTAGCATTTAACACTATACTACATATAATATTCATGATTAATGTCACTGTGCCAGAGTTATGAAATTAAAAAGTCCTATTCTGTTCATCGATCAGTTTTTTTTTTCAGCAAGACAAAGTAACTTGGGCATTTATGAAGATGAGCTCAGTTGACATACAACGTACACTACTTCACATCATTCAAATGCATACATGTCTAATATCTATGCCAGATAGATTTGCATAGATTTACACGATTTACTATATTTATAATGGAATTTGTCTTTCCTTTTGCTCAGTTAATTTTGTCTTCCATAAAAAAAAAAGTGATCTGTTGATCTTTTTGCTACACAAATACTGGGATGAAAACAGTGCAGGGGGATATTTGAGAAAATTAAAAGAATTTATAGTTATAAAAAAACAACCAAACACTTGTGGTTTTGATTTACCCCCATTAGTCCATCATACTTCATCGTGATGTATCATTACAGGTCAGTTTTCTGTTGCATGTTGTAGATGTACTATGTGCCGCAATTGGTCCTTCAGGTGCCATCACAAACAGCAACAGCATGGGGAGTGGAGACCCCTGCCTTTCCAGTGTTGAAAAAGCCAAGGATCCGGATCGTCGGAGGTCCAAGTCTGGCAGGCGACGGTCTGGGTTTTCGAGGGGACGTGTCTCTCTGACTCAGCTGAGCAAAGAGGCCTCAGCTGCTGACAGTGACAGGGCTGGTAGGTGACAGAGGTTTTGCTATTCTGAGTGTCGAGTAAGTGCCATAGTTGAAATGCACAATTTATCAGTCTTTTCGTTTGGTGAAAACTGATCCATTTTGTCACTATTTTGGGGATAAAATTGAAAAAACAACAACAAAAGAACATCAACCCTTACATCAGCCCTTACCCAGCACCACAGATTTGGCAGTCATTACCATACAAACTGACATGAATGAAAAATGTTTGCGCTAACATTTCCACTCAAATGCACCGACACACAGTCTTGACAATGCAGTCTCAGATATTGTACACAGCGGCTTTTGTGATGACAAGAATGCACACCCCTCTGACCCCATCCCCATCTTTCCCAGTTAGTAAGATTGTTGAACTTCAGCTTTCTTGAGTTTTGCCCTTTTACCATGGCGATCTTAACTACAGGCCTACTCAACGCGCGACTGGGGGCTTGGACTGGGGGCTGACTGGGTACAAGCTACTGAACATCAATTGCAGCTGTTTTTCATGTCCATATCCAAAGAAAGTTCATTGTTTTGGTTTATACACTTGCAGAATGCATCTTTTTGGTAGTTTGATGCATTTTGATATATATATTTTTTTAAAGTTTATTTCTATGTTTTCGTTTGAATTGGATTCTGTTTGCCAATGTAAGGTGTAGCAAGTTGCTTACATGTTCAGGTTGATATTTTTGTAATCTTGGCAATTGGCATGTTCAAACCATGCATGATTTCCATAATTTATGGCCAAATTAACTGTAAATGTGCTACCCCCTCACCGATACAAACCGACCCTCATTTTAAGTTCATGCGGCAATGTCACAGTATTAATTAATCCATTCATAAAAGGACAAAGGAACAAACACAGAAACAAAAAGAACAGTTCAAATACAGACAGGTACAAACAGCAGTCAACACTAACCTGGTATACTCGAATGATTATCACTATGATGTCTCGGAGAGTTTCAGTCTCTTGAGGGCAGGTTCCTTCGTCGAACGGGGTGTGGCATCTCTGCAGTAGTTTTTGATGAGGATGTTGGCTACTATCCTAGCATGTCTCTCCTTCATGTGAAACTCGTACATGTCAGACAGGGCCAGGGCTATCCTCATGAATGAATGACGGCACACAGAGTTCTTGACCACATTGAAGATGATGAAACTAAAAATTGTCCATTGACAGGCCCTGTCAGACGGCACCTTTAGACCTCCTCTGTCAAGTGATTTTGTGTACTGGCCATATTTATCAAAGTAAAAAGATGTTTGTCCCTCTTCATAGTCAGTGTCTTTTCTTGTGACATAGCCAGCGATGTATACAAGCACTGACTTGTTCTCGTCAGAGACCAAGTCCTCTAGCGTCTCAATGTCATCTACCGCCTGGCATGCCTTCTCATCTTGTTCAAGATTGAACACACAGTCAGGGCAAGAGTGCCCTGGCTCCTCCACCTCAAGGGCTGCCTCCGCTTCAAGGGAGAGAAGGAGCCTGGACCTGTTGATGTTGGTCTTCTCTATGATTTGCTGGACGTTGATAAAGTATGTCCCCCCTGACCCCTGGCGCAGCTTGCTAAATTCTTTCTCCAAGGGATCAGTGGAGAACTGTCCAAATAGAATGTAGTCGTGGGCAGGAGAGAGAAGGAGTTGTCTACACAGGCTGACTAGTCCATTGCAAGTGTGATGCACTGCTCTCGCGGTGTCCCGTGTCAGCTGTTTCTGTCGCTTCCCCTGCTTGCCAGACATCTCTAGGGCCATCTCTCCAAATTGAAGCACAGTATTAAGTCTCTCATCGTTGGGGTTGCTGATGGCAGCCTGCAGTGGATCTCTCCGCCGATCATCCATGAACTCGGACTTAACGTTGACAATTTTCCACCACGTCAGCACCTTAAGTATGAAGGCCGCAGTGTCCTTCACCTCATCAGTCTGTTCCAGTCTAGGGTGGTTCAGCAGGGCTTGGTGGGTCTTTTCGCTGAAAACCTTCAGACAGGTAGACACCTTCTGCCTCTCGATGGGTTTTGGTGAGACAGCCACTTCGTCCAAGTCTGACATCTTCACCAACGAGTCACACTCGAGCTTGTAAAGGTTGACAAGGTGTCTCCACTTTGCTGTCCTCTGCACACCATTGTCTTCAAAAGTCAGCTCTCCTGTAGCCTCAGTGAGCCAGTTATTACGGAGATTCTTCAGCAGATGGACGTAATCATACAGCAAAAAGACACCTCCTGCAGTTTCCCAAGGCCTGTGGGGGTCACCAGCAAGCATCTTGAACAGGGCTTGATTGTTCCTATTCCCGTCACAGATGACTGCCTTTACATTTCCACCAGCACAGTTGATGGCCTCCAGACACAGCTGAACCTGGTCGTGCAGAAACTGCGAGTTCAATTTTGATACTGGCAAGATCTTTGACAAGAACTTTGGGCCGCCAAACATACACGAAACCATCATGCCCAGCACAGTCTTTGCAAGACACTGAGGGTTGTCCACACTGCGGCCAAACACTCGCCCACCATGGTATAGCATGGACTTCTTTACATACACCTCATCCTGCAAAAGAACACACATTTTCTGTCTGTCTTGTAGATTGGCGAATACTGCACTGGAGAATGTTGTCTCATCTAATCTTGCCACTTTGGAAGTTATCCGAGTCAATGTCTGCACAGATGGGAGTTGCAGATCATGGCGCAGGGTCTCGTACAAACACCGTGATGTGGCAAAATAGGTGAATGCTCGGATGATGACAGCAGGTGTGTACATTGGCTTCCCTACTTGCTGTGATCCCATGGCCTGCATCTGCTGTTGGATGATCACTTTCTTGTGGTCCATTTCTAGACAGTTCAAAAATCTGATACTTTCCTCTAGTGCTGACCAAGTCTTCAGTGCGGTGATTCTGTTCTTAGACAGGGTTGTAACAGTACACTTCACACCCAAGTGGAAAGTCTCAAAGCTCTGGTCTTGTGCAATTCTGGTTAAAAATAAATAAATATATATAATATTAATAAATATTTCTTCTTGTAAGGCGCTGTTCTCCTCAGTGAGGACTCACGGCGCTCACATTCACACACACACACACACACACACACACACCATACATTCACACACACACACACATACATTCACACACACACACACACAGAGAGTGACATACACACACACACCACATACATTCACACACACACAAACACACCACATACATTCACACACACACACAAATACACATGCACCTAAGCTCCTTGCACACACCACATACATTCACACACACACACACACACACACACACACACACTGACACACACACACATGCAATATGTGACAACTATCCGAAGGCTACATGAATACTTTGGTAAAAAGGTGAGTTTTTAGAGTGGATTTAATCTATTTGAGTTATTATTGTTGGGGTTTTTTTTGTTTTTTTTTATCAGTGGGGAGTGAATTCAAATTTGGGGGCTTGAAAACTGAAGACTCTCTCACCTTGTTACAAATAGAGGAATCCCATTCACAAATTTCCTGGCTTGAATATGAAGCACAGTCTCGTCCATGTATGAAATCACAGGTGCAGGCAAATCCGGCTCGCCGGACAACAACTTCTGTTTCAATTCTTCGAAAGTCACACTGTCTTTCAAGTTGAATGCCTCTTGCTGATCCTCTACCCTGTTCCTCACGGAACTTGAGGAACGTGTTGTTGAGCGAGGAGGGGGTGGTGGGGTAGGCACTTGACTTGATGGAACGTTAGGCCACACAGAGGGTGGAAATTTCGGTCGCAACTTTCCATTCTTTGAGACAGTTTCGAAGCCGGGGGGCCAGTGAAGTGCACAGATCACAGTATTCTTCGTCAGTACGAACTTGTCGTTTGGAATTCTTTTAATCCACGAGTCTTTGTCGCTTTCATTCGATGGAAATCGATAAACAGAAACTTTCTCCTTCTCGTCACAACCTTTTGCAAGATCGTAGTTCGTTTTGCAGCCGAATACACAACATTTCTTGCCCATTTTCACAATCAAACACGATGTAAACATGAGCCATTCAAATGAAAGGAAGTTGTTTGGAAAGACGGTTCACCACAACACACCGAACAAAACATGGAGCTAACTCGTCAAATACAACTAATATAAGTAATTTAATTAATGAAAGATAATTTTTATTAATACTATGAAGGGTATAATAGTGAAAAAAATGATAATCAAGTGGTTTTATGCGGACTGACGCGTTGCGTTACATTTTCCTTTGTTTTGCGGTAAATTGAATCATTTCCCAGCGCTCGCGAGCGCACGGCTGACTGCGCTGGCTGTTCAGCCCCCAGTCCAAGCCCCCAGTCGCGCGCTGAGTAGGCCTGTAGTTGAGTACGCTGTGCCTTTTACTTAAAAAAAACAACTTTTTTTGTTTTTGTTTTTTTTTGTTTTGTTTTTGTTGTTGTTGTTGCGGCCCCATCATCTGCACCGTTTCAGTGGCATTACTCCCACACTGCTCATTAAGATTCCCCCATACACAGCCACACCCAGGTTCGTCCGTCACAGTTCCAGCATCGGCAGTCCACAGGGAACTATCGATGTTAGGTCGCCAGGAGGCCACACACTAGAGGAGACCCTGCACTGCTGCTGAGTCACTTCGGTGGTGTTCAGTGGTGCCTGTTCTGATTTAACGTACTTAGGACACCTCCTACTAAGCCCCCTACTGACGACAATAATGGCTTTGTCGCGGAGCCAGACTGAGTGAGCGTCCCTCCCAGAGTGGAGACCACCACCACGTCCCTCAAATAACAGCCCCCCATGAATCTTAAAAAAAAAAAAAAAACCCAACATTTTTTGTTCTGTTTATCAGCTGAGCAGTACACTGCTGCATTATAGTTTATACAGAACTGTATGGATTCAGAGCTGAGTACACCAAGTACGTGTTGTGCACAAAATATGTGACTGGCTGCAACTGTGCAAGAGGTCTGTTGTAGATTTTCCTGCATGCCATCAGTCATGCTGACTGAAATTCCAGCCTAATGCCTGAAGTGAAATACTCATCAGACCAAAATTACAGCTATTGTATTGGTTTTGTTGGAAGTGGAAAGCTGTGTGGGTTGTCAGACATCACAGTGGATGTCTCTGGTCTGTACATCAGCAAAAGTGAAGAAACCAGAATGACTGGAATTTTAATTATGTGCTCATGCCGGTAAACTAAAAGACTGATGTGGTCTTGGAGCTTCGCATAGAATGTTTCATCTGGAATGTTTCACACAGACCCCATTTCACACAGAACTTGAGTTGCACATGACAGGTGACAGGTATTTCACACAAAATGTGTTTGATACAGCCTGCTTGTTTCACACAGAGGATGAACGTTTGTCGGGTGACCTGTGTTGACAGGCAGCGAGTTGTACAAACAGATCCCAGTGGAGCTGCCTGCTGCAGAGCGCCTCAGTCTCCTGTCCAGGCTGATACTGCGAGTGAGTGTTGTAACAGTTCAGCAGAGCCTCCATTATAGTCATCCTGTTCCCCTTCCCCATGACTTGTTTGTTTACTCCAGACGCCTTTCACGTTATTTGTCACCTCGCTGTGTGCATTTCCTGAAAAATATCCATGCTTTTAAAAACAGAGCAAAAGAAATCTGACAAAATAAAATAGTGTAAAATTCTAAACCTTGATGTTGTAATTTTGAGCTTATTTGGTATTTTTGACTTAAATACATTTTGCTCTGCTATTATATACTTGACTCCAGTTGCTTTTCCATTCATGACTTTGATGCTGGTCTTTCACATAATCTGGCAAGACTAGTAGGGTCTCATGGCTTATGTTTTGTACTAAGGTTTGGTTTGTTGATGTATGCAATGATATTTTGAAATGAAGTATGATCAGTTTGATTGATTGTGAACCAGGTTTTTGACTCACTTTTGTAAACAAAGTGAGTCTATGTGTCAACCCGGTGTTCAATTGTCTGTGTGTGTCTGTGTGTCTTTGATAAACTTTAACAGTGCCATTTTCTCTGCAAATACTTTGTCAGTTGACACCAAATTTGGCATAAAAATAGGAAAAATTCAGTTCTTTCCAGTCATCTTGCTTGAAACAATATTGCACCTCTGGGATGGGCACAAAAAAATAAAAAAAGAAGCCAGAGTATATGCAAACTGAATTTACTGTTATATTTATATTTTTTTAGTTCTCTAAACTTGGCACTTTGATCTGATATTCTGACACAACAACAAGAGCAGTCATTTTTATCATTTTTTGTTCAAACAGGAACTTCTTTTGCTAAGCATGGAAGTTATATTTCTGGTGCATATCTTTGCTGCAGATAGTAGAAAAGGGATATTAATCTGTAATTAATGCTATGGGGGTTAATTTGCTTTAAACTGATCTTCCTCATCTTAAACATTACATTTTGAAATTATACTCAATACATAAAAAGCTTGTTTGTTTTACTCTCAGTGTACAGGGCTTTCACTATGTTCATTCGCCCAAGTGGTCTTTTTCGGAAAATACTAAAATCAGTATGACGAGTGGACTTTATAGATCTATTGGCTGAGCCCTGAAGGTCATGGGCAAAAATCAATTGTGTACACATATTTACACATATTCAAAGCGTGTGCTCATATTCTTCGCGAACGTGAAGGACGCCATTTTGCTTCAAGTTGTTGACCTGCCCGTTCAATCCTTTATTCAATCGACAATACACGATAACATGTGATGGAAAGTTGGAGAAGGAGACTGTTAAATATTTATTCAGAGAAAGATTTGTGAACGCCTCATCACTTACTGGATTATGCCCCAAACTGCCATAAAAATATCAACAAAATCAGTCGGAATTCACAGTTAAAAATAATAAACCATGAGAGTTAATACCCTTGATGAAAAGTAAAAATTTCCAGTCTTGGCTTTTCTCAAAATGAAGTCCTTTTCACTTCATATGACATTTAGAAGTACTTGTACTTGGCTGTGTGTTATTAGTTTAACAAAATACTCAATTTTCATATCAACTTTAAAACTATAAAACTAGAATGAACATAAAAGAGAAATTGAATCGACCGTGTCGTACCTGGTGTAACTAAGCTTGTACATCTATCTAGATCCAGAGAAAATGGCTAAATGTTGCAGTGTGATTGTGGTGATTGCCACGTCTCCTTTACTGCGGACTTAAAAAGAATTTTTAATTGCCCTTAAAGATTTTTTGATGCCCAAGATACACCAGAATAATATGATTTAAACAGCGTTCTCACTGCGAATACCGCAATTGATTTATTGCTCTAAAAAAGCATGTTTAAATGTTAAATTTTTGAATGTCAGTTAAGGAGCCACGATAGTGTATTGGGTAAGACAGTTTCTTCTCACCCGAACACGCGGGGTTCAAATCTGCCGTAAGGACTTTTTTTTTCTTTTTTCTTTTTTTAAACCCGAAGCTTTATAATAACAAATACAGAACACGTTTTAACAGTTAGATTTTTTTTTAAAGTGTATCTTGAAGGCCTTGCCTCTCTTGTTTGTTGTTTGTTTTTTTCAGTTTGCTAGTTTCACTTTACTGCTGACTTAACAGTACAAGGGAGACCACTCAAGATCTTGAACAGAAAGTGAAAGCAGCTTCAAGATTACAAACTCGCCCACTTCCACATTGCTATGAACACATTCCTCCTTTGTTATGTCTTTAGTTCATGTTGAATCAATGATTTTTTCAAACATCATTTTGCTCTGAGGGGAGAGCTAGTTTGTTTTCTGTCTCAGGTGCTTGCAAATCAAGGGATCATTTTACATTTCAGCATTCAAAAGAGAGAGCGGGAAAAAAAACAACTCATTCTCATGCTTATCTGTTGTCCTGTGATATTTTACATATCTTATGAATACATGCTCACAAAAATGCTAAAGATATGGCAAGAGGAATGGAACACCCAGACGGACAACTAGCTGTTCCAAATCCATCCAGATTTAAGAGATCTCCCATCAGTCATGAAGAACAGCAAGGAGGAGTCTGTGCTGTACAGACTATGCATGGGGCACACTTTTCTTACTCATTCTTACTTGTTAATAGGGAAGGAGGCTCCTCGATGTATTCCCTGTGATGAGTCTCTCTTTGTGAAACCCGTGCTCACTGACTGCTGGGATGTGCATGACATTAGAAACAGACATTACCCGACAGATTCTCTGAAGACTGTGTTCCGTGATGTCCCTCCATGGATGCTAATGGACTTCTTGAAAGAAGTGAACATTTTTAATCAGATTTGAATGTCTTAAATGCTGGAAGATTTTGAAACTTTTTGAGCGAAAAGTTTGAAGCAGTGATTAGTTTTTATTGTACTTTTTTTTTTTTTTTTTAACCCATGTCTTGAAATAGATGCTAACGTGGTGATAGCCTTGATGTGGCCTTACTGGTCTGTGAGGCTCTAAGCACTATAATTTGATTTGATTGATGCTCAGGAAAAGTTCAGAAACATATCTTGAATCAAGTTCGGTTTTGAGACAAGCACACCATGCTCAAGCTTCACTGACTACTTGGTGAGAATGTAAAAAGCATGAATGTACTGTCAGGAAGTTGGGTTGGGAGGTGCAGTCATTAATCCATTCAGCCCTGAGCCCAAGCAGTGCCCTGGCATTATTTGTTCCATTAAAATGGTGTGCATATTCCTACAAACGCACAAATTGAGACATGTCAATTTGGAGGAAAAACTGGTCGATTTCAGTCTATTTCCTTTCATTTTCCCATATCAGAAAAGCAGAGGAACCTGTCGAGGCTGTGAACTCCCCAGGGTTGAACTGGTTAAAGTATGACTGGTGGGAGGATGGGAAGCAACTCTGATAGAGAAAGATAAAAGAACTGCCCGGTTCTGTGATTTGTCTGCTATATATCAATTAGAAATGTGTACAAGCAGTTGACTCATCAAAGGAGTGTTATACATAAACCAAATGTTATCATAAATGTATTCCATAACTTATATGACACATTTAAGTGATGTAACGTGTAAGATTATAATCAGTATTGTTTTCAGTCGTTCTGCTCTGACCTTTTCCTTATTTTTTTTTTTGTACAGCTTGTACATTTGTGTGTGTGCGTGTGCGTGTGTGTTTTCTGACGGCGATATGTTTTTATTTCTTTTAGCATACACTGGAGGTCCTCGACAAAGAGTTTGAAGATGTGCCTGGTTTTGACAACTTCAAAGCAGAAGGTAGGACTAAGATAGTGTTAAGGTATTGGGGGAAGTTAGGTTTTTTGTTTGTTTTATTTTTTATGCCTGTGATGTGTAATGACTTTCTTCTTTTCTTTTGTTGTAAACAATGTGTGATTACCTAGAGTTTCATTGTATAAGTGCGTAAGATAATATTGCTCATGGACCACAAGCAGTAGAGGTACCAAATATCTACTCAGTTTCATTTTGTAGATAATGCAGTGAACCCCAAAAGGCATTGATCATTTGTAAACTTTTCTGTGATAATTTCACATTTTTATTTTATTTTTTTCCAAAGCAAGTCACATGGTTTATATGTATTACTAACTACACCAGTTAGCATACAAAAAGTGATGTCTTTTTAATTGATATTGTAGTAAACATTTCAAGAGTAATTTTCTTCAGTGATATTTTAGTAAATCTTAGAAGAAATCCTTTGAATATATGAACAGGTAACTTACTTTGTTAAAGGTAAGCAATCTTTTACAATCACATTCTTTCCACATGAACTTTCTACCAATTTGAGTGCTGCAAAAACATTTTGAGGTACAAATGAATAAACAACAGTAAACATTTGATTTTGCAGTAATCAGCTGATTTCGCAAATCAAGTACATAAGTGTGTGAAATAGTTAATTTGTAATTTTCTGTTTGTGGAATGTGGTGTATGTGGAATGGAATGTGGAAACAACTCTGTCCACAGCTGTGGAGAGTGTTGGAGCAACAGTTGATCAGATGGAAAGTGACGGGAGTTTTCAGCAGGCTTGCACTACCCCAAGGTATTTTGGCATACTACTTGTGTCTTTACTTGTTTACAAAGTCTACTGACTCACCTTTTCAGTTTTGTTTACTTACTGTTATTTGCAGTGTCACTTTTGTTTTAATTTATTTTGAATGATTTGAGTACTTCAGTGATATTGTTTTAGTTCTGTTTATGATAATGGAGAATCCCTGTATTACAGGAAACAGGAGATTTAAACTTGATATATGTAAATATTGAAAAGTTCCATTTTCAGTTCTGTTTATGATTCAGTTGTGTGTGTTCTTGAAAAAATTCAGATTATCTTCAGGGAAGTTTGTGTTTGGAGGGAATTCAGTCATCATCCATACTGTTTATTTCACCCAGCTGACTGAACCACTTCAGGACTTGAGTGATGAACAACAAGGATTATGGTAACAAGAGAAACTGAGCAAAAAGTATCTGCGGAAATCATTTCCACCACTGTAATTTTCAAAATAGCATTTTTGTTTTCAGAGTTTTTTAGTTATCAATTTCTTGATTTTAGAATATTAAATTAGATGGTATCATTTAAAGTGTGAGCATGGCTTGATTTTGTTTAGATTAATTTTAAAAATATATTCTGCTTTGTTTTTGTTTTGTTTTGATGCATTTAAAAAAAAATTTCCAGCTTGGCTTTCAACCCTGTGAATCTGCAAATGGACAACACAATTAGTGCGCTGACATCATGTATCAAACGGTAATAGACCTGTTCCTCTTCCTTCCTCTAGACTCAGCTCTCGATTAGTGCTGTTCATCCTGTCATTGTCATCTTGCTCTTTTTTTTTTCTAGCTTCAGTGGTTTTCACTGAATTACTAAATTAAAACCATAGGAATCAGTTTTTAGGGTGGGTGTTTTGCTTGTGAAATGGTGTGGTTTAAATAATGGAAAGTGTTTTGCTGTTTGGTTATCTCCATTGATCCAGGTAAGATTTTGTCAGAATGTAAGTATTAATGTAATTAAAAAAAAAAAAAAATTCTTTTTAAGAGAGAGAGAGAGAGAGTGAGAAAGAAAAAAGTGTGTATGGTGTTTGTAAGGAGAAAAACAGAATAATTCTTAGGGAGAAGGGAGATCAGTCATAGAAAAAGATGTCTTGGTCTGTAAAATTGATTTGATCATTCAGTAGCTTTTTCTTTTTGTTCTGTTCAATTTTTTTTCCTTTTGCCTTTTGTTCTGTTCATAGAGATTATTTTTGTTTAGAATTGTCATTTGTTATCACATTGTTTTCAGTAAATGTGATTCATTCTTCATGATGAAGGTTGGAGAAAGAAGACGCAGACTGGGATGATCTGGTCAGTGGACTGGAGACACAGGCCAAGGATGCTGAACAGTGAGTAAAGCTGTACTTACTCCGTTGTCATATTGTTTAGGATTCTGTGGCACAGTGCTTGTAGACAGCACCATCCCTCTTGGATTATTTGTCTGCTTTCTCTCTGAGCAGAATGCAAACGGTTGTGTCTTATTGAAGCGTCCCTTTATCGTTTGTCACAGTGCTGTGTCATACATGAGCGTATATTAGTCACTGCTGTTTGTTTTTATGCAATCAGGCATGAGATTCTTCAGGATACTGTTTAAAATCAGACTGAAGGAAGATTTAGAAAGTGCAGATTAGAAGTTTTATATATGATGGTGGAGATGAAGCAGCTGTTTAAGACTGAAAAGAAAGTCTCAGTCTCATATCTGATGTTCAAAATAATTTCTTGATCTTACATTTGGAGTTTAGGTGGATAGGTATACCCTTGTCAAATTAGTTTTTTTGCCTCTGAGAGTATGGAGGTTTGTTAGTCTGAACACTCCAAAGTTGTTGTTTTGGGAACATACCTGGAGTAGTGTGCCCAGAGGATGGAAGGCCTGGCTTGCAAGGACCAGGAGTTTTACTGCTCCAACCACTAAACCTTGTGTGGTTGTCTGGGTGTTAGTCTTTCAGGCAGGACAGTGAACTGAGACCCTGTGAGCAGTGCGCACTTAGTGCACACAAAAGAATCCGCAGCAACAAGAGAGTTGTCCCTTGCAAAATGAAGAAAATCCACTTTGACAGGTAAAGGAATTTACGTATGCAAACAAAAAATATTGTAAGATTTGTAATGTATCTCTATATTTCTCTCCCCTTCCCCCCCTTTTTTTTTTCTTGTTCTGTTTTTTTTTCTCCTTGCTTTTTGTTTTTTTTATTTTTACCTTGACCACTAAACTGCTGAAGTAATAATAGTAGTATAGACTGTTTCTTTGTTTAGTTGATTAGCTGTAGTTGCAGACAAATAGTGTGTGAGCGGTGTGTTGTCAGGCAGCTGAGTCAGCTGGACATGGACCACAGGGATGTTCCGGACGACGTGAAGGAACTGTGCACCTCCTTCCTGCCCCAGTCGACAGACCTGCTGGACATGGAGGCCCTCTGTGCCAACACCGTCAGAGACGTCAAAACCATCTCTCTCCTGGTAATTTCACCTTTGGTGTCATATACTGTACCATGTCAAACTGATGCAAACTAGGCCTATGGTTTGCTCTGTTTGGCCAAATTTCACGCGGCTAACAGTGAAAAGACGCCCCTCTTAGTCTGGCCCGCTCTTAACAAACTCCTCCTTTTGGTTTGGCTTGGTTTCAGGGGGAGTGGTAAGGGAGTTTGTTGTTTTTTTCTACAACTTCAGTCGTACTCTTGTGGCGTCATGGCAGATTCGGTTTGGCGAAGTAGTTTTTAAAGTGTCAGAGGAGATTTTAGGTAGCCCAGTGATGAAGAGAGTTTTGAAAATAAATCTTGTTTTTTTTTTTTTTCCTTAGTGTGCTTCCTTTCTGTTATCTATTGTTACCATACCTAGTCAAAACTGTAGTTCACAGCTTGCTTAAAAGTTCCTACAGTTGTATTTGAACCACTTTGGGTTTATACTCATAGTTGAAGATGTGGTTTTAGACGGCTCGAGAGAATGTTTTTTGGTTGTGTGCATAAAAATATAAAAGGAATAAAAAAGATACGCAATGTGAACCACTACACACCTTGTCCTATGATTTCTTTTATTAGTTTTTAGGTAGTGTCTTATTTGGGAACATTTTGAAACTCAGTTTCATGATAATTTGATTTCATGGTTACTTGCATCCCTGAATTCAGTCTCACGCATGCATGCGCACGCACGCACATACATGCACGCACGCATACACACGCACACACACACACACAAATGCGCACACACACACACACACACACACACACATGCACAAATGCACATGTATACACACCCCTCTCCTCTCCTCAACCACACATGCTTTGTGGTTGTTGTGTACTGTTGTTTCCTAGGAAATTCTTCTTTTCAGATTTTTCTGGAATATTTGGGTGAAGTTTTGGGGTGAAATTGTGGAAGGACAAGAATTCTCTCAGTGCGAAACACAGGCTCCTAAAAAAAACAAAAAAAACATGAGCAGACAAATGAAAACAAAAAACAAAGCAACAACAAAGGAAAGCCAAACAGAACTAAAATTGTGCAGACACTTCTGCAAAGATATGCTGCCTTACCGTTTCTTTGAATATGACATTTTTCCATGTTCAAAAGCGGGGGCATTGGTATTTAGAAACCCTTTGAAAATCTTACGTTCAGTAAATCTGTACCATGATGTGAAAGCGTACCTGTACTAGAAGCTAAGAAAAAGAAGCTAAGGTAAAGATGTGTACTGTTGCTGAACGTTGATGATGGTGTGGCAGATGGACGATTACAGTCACAGTGTGGAGCTGCTGAACATTGTGCACAAGGCTGCTGGGAAACACATGGACAGTGTGACCAAAACACTGGGTGAGTCCACTCCCTGTCCCCTCACTGTGCAGTGTTTTGCCCACCACAGGGAAGAGAGATGTGGTTGAGGACTTCTTCTCCTTGCTGAGTTAAATTGAAGTCGGTACACAAACGGTGCTGCCATTGCCGCTGTATTTTATCTGCTCTTTCTGTCTTGGTTGAGTGATCCGTTTTAAACATCTTAATTTCTTTTAATTCACTTTTTCCAAGGTCAAGGTGGAAACACTGTCATCAGATATTGATAGTGATGCAATGTTATGACATATAACAAGCATTGTATGTGCATCAGCATAGAATCGTTGATACGGTGCTTACTTAATGTGTGTCAAGGAACACAATGGAAAAAGAACATAGACCTTAATGATGATTTCCATTATATAGATTGGACTTACAATGTATCAACTCATTCTGTGTAAACAGTAATATAATAAGGCATGATGCTCAAAAATACACAGTCATGATATACCCTGTGTATACAAATAGATATCCAAACGTGTATACAAACAAACCTGCATCAGTGTTGTGGATCCTGATATTTCGCCATAATTTGCTATAAGTTATCAGGGTTCAAATTTAGCAGGTGCTTGGGTGCAAATGCTATGAAAAGTTGGCTTGGGCACACAAATTTTCTGTTGAGAGTGCCCGGTTGGCACTCAAAAATTCAGAGGCGAAAGAAAATTAATTAAAAGACACACCATGAAAACAAGCTCGAACGTGATCGATCAAAATGTAAAGTGTCATCTGCTGCAGCTCCCTTCGTGAAGCAGTGTCTTTGTGCGTGCACGATCGGATGTTGACGTTCATGGCGCATTTGCGACAAACGATGTTTCCCATCTGCAGTGTTACAAGAAAGGCTCCTGAAACAGAGAGGAAAGCTCAGGATGACAAAAAGAATAAACAGCAGGAGTACGAATCAAAGCACCAGTGCGTGTACATTGAAGCCTGGCAGAAAGACTTTCCTTGGCACACCGTTGAAACGAAGGAAGATGGCACCCAAGTGCTTGAGTGTGTACTGTGTCGGAAGGGGACGGAGCAGATGGGAGGTGGGGATGGAAAAGCAAAAAATGAACTTGTTGATGGATCAGAAGTGATCAAAAGGTTCACTCGTGAAGCACTCCCAATCTCAAGCGCGGAAGTTGTGCATGGAAAGACAAGAAACGAGGAAAAAGGTTGTGTCAGAGACAGCAGCAGGGACAGCTCAGCTCTGTCTTGAGCAAGATGTGGCAGAAAGAGTAAAGAAGCTATCAACAGGCCCATGGGGTTCAGGCATGTGGACATTTTGAATGCGGTTTTCCAAACATCAACACAAAAGCAAATTATAACTCATTCAAAGATTTTTATGTCATTTTATTATGCTGGCACCCAAAACCACAACTGGGCACTGAAATGTTTTGTCCAGAGTGCCTGACTGGCACTATAAAAAAAAAAGAAAAAAAAAAGAGATAAATTAGAACCCAGTTTATTGTTTCAAGCATTGTAACATATGAACACCATTTTCTGGTAAAGACCATGTTTAACATTTCCATTGAATGCACATATCTTTTTTCTTTATAATGGTTTCGTAAATCATTCAAAGAATGCTCTACACATGGTTTAATTATATTAATTTGGCATCTGTAGAAAAATAATTTTGCTAAAGATGATAAGATTGAGTATTTCATCAGCGTTTGTGATATCATTTCCAAAAAGTACTAGTCCTATGTTTAACTTAACATTTGAACAGTTATTACATCTTTCCCTTAAAGCGTTCTCTAACCCCCTCCAAAACAATTGAGAGAAACTGCAAAACCATACATAATGTTGAACTGAGTCCATCTCATTCTTACAGAAATAACACGTCACTTATTGTAATACCCCCTTTTTTCTGTTTTAAAGAATTTTATTTGTAATTGCCCCAGCAATAAGTGGGTTTGTTCAAGATAAGAATTTAAACATGTTCTCATAGAGTGCGCCTTAAAAGCTTTTCTTACCGCTAAGAGCTTTCCCCTTTAGAGGAGAAAGTTTTCTGATAATATTCCAATCCACCTGGTTATATCTGATCCAACAAAATGTCCTCGCTGCATCCAGTTTTTCTCCTCTATAAATAAATCGGTCAAGTGATCAGTAACAAAAAGCGATAAACATGTGATTCCCGTCTATTGTCAGTCGACCCAAGGTTTCAAGAAAATTGTGGATGATTGGCTTTTGCTATTCCCAGCAGTTGCTCCCTGTGAAAAGGCTGTAAAATGACAGCCAGGCCACACCCACTTTCCACACACCCTCTGCCTGCCTTCAACCTATTGTCTTTCACCACTCCTCTACCTCTCCTCCCCCTCCTCTCAAATTATGTGAAAGTACTGTGCCTTCACTGTCAGTCATGGTCACTTGCTCAGAAATGATGTGTGATTGGATTGATGGACTGAAGAAAGAGTTGCCCACTTGGATGTTGTCAGTTTCGTCACTGTTGATGTCCCCACCTTCCGAGTTCAAGCCAGTCGTATGACAAGATGGATCCATCTCTCATCATTAAACTCATACATAATCATTAATGATTCCACCAAGAACCCAAAACACACATTGCCTTTTTGAATTCTTCATCTGCCCTAACCCTAATTGTATCATAATTTAGTTTTAGATCTCAGAATTCTTCAACCTTACTGAGTTTTTCAAATAATTTTTCATATGATTCTCTATCTCCATCTAATGTACATGTATCATCAGCAAATGGACTAATTTTAAAGACAGTATTTGATATTCTGATGCCCTTAATCCCCTCATCTTACAAGCCAGAATTTCAGAGCACAGTACAAAGAGGTATGGTGAATCAGGTCTTCCTAATGGCATCCCCTTTGTATTTGAAAACTTTGGGATACCTTACCAATAACTATAACATATGATTTTATATCTTTATAACAGGTGCATACTCATTTACATACATCTTCGCCAAAACCAAAGGCTTAGAAAACCTTGTTCATATCATCCAGTTTACCGAATCGAATGCTTTTTCAAAGTCAATGAAAACTTATTAGCCTGAAAGATGTTCTTTTTCTAAATAATTCATGATATTGTATAATATTCTCAAGTTATAGCCAATATATCTACATGGAATAAAATGTCTGATCATCATTTATTAACCCCTAGGCTGCCTGCATGACGAGATAACTCGTCATGGCAAGCATGTATGCTTCGCTGCCACAATGACGAGATAACTCATCATCGAAATATTCTGACTTTTCCCTGGTTTGCATTCACTTCGTTGACAAAAATCGTGGTAGCTTTAGCCTGGGGAATCTCTCTAGATTCTATTCATAGCTAGAAACCCCATCTACGTCATGAAGCAGTCCTTTATTTGAACGTTTTGGTTGGGTCACTGTCCAAGTGTTTGCCTGACTTCTCTCCTCGCTCGCTCAACAAAATGTCGGACTGACGCCGTGCTCAAGACATGCGATCGTGACGAACTAAATCAACCAAGATTTCTTTCTTTAGCTGATGCTCAGAAAGGATTGAAGCGTAAATTCGAAGGAGAAGATAGTGATGAACATTTATAGGACGATCTGATAAAAAATAAAGGGAGCAATCAAGAGAGTGGCCAAGATGCGACTGTCAGTGAGTGATGTCAGCTGTACAGATGTTAGCAGTCGACATGACCGAATTAGCAGCAGAGCGATATTCTTGGCACGCAGCCAACGCGGTCTGATGAGAACTGAATCAAGTGACCGTGTGAGAGGGGTGACGAGGAGGGGGGGTGGAGACTGAGGGGGCGTGGCCTCACATCCATCTTATCACTTGGAGAAGTCACAATGTATTGTGTATCTATCTCTTAAAAATATATATATATATTGTGGTTGTTCTTTGTGTTTGCAGATATCCATTTGTCCAGAAAATATGATGTTTTTTGTGCAAATTACCTGACTAATTTTTGTAATGAACAAGTTGAAAATGTGACAAAAAACAAAACACTGATTTCAAAACAACAGCATGTCACTAAAAATATATAAAATGGGAAAACAGCATGTGTTTTGTATTCTTTATTCATTTACCTTTCAGAAAATATATACTTTTATGGGTCTTTCTCCAATAACAAAGAGCACAGAATTTTTGGAAAATTTATACCCGTTTTTTGTGAAAAAACCCTGGCAAATAGATTTCAATTAAATTTTATTTTCCTGGCAGTGAAAGGGTTAACTTAGGCATGTTGGGGTAAAAATGCTCATACATGTAAAAGCCCACTAATGTACATACGAATGAATGTGGGAACGAAGAAGTAGTAGTTAAGCAGAACTGACTTAATTCTACTAATTGTATATGCTGATCCTATCTTATAAACATTTAACAAGGAAGCAGGCCTTCAGTTCTGCAAGTATTCTCTGTTTATCACCTTGTAGACATGTAATTGACCCTTCTCTCTTGTGTCGTTGACATTTCTCCCTTTATAAAACCTTCATTCAGTGATCTAACAGCAAAGGCACCTAAGTCGTTCCAGAAATTTTTTTTAATAAGTTTACAGTCATTCTGTCTGTACCTGGACTCGTCGTGCATTCTTCAAATAGCTTCTTGTTTTGTAACATTTGATCCTTCTGTTTTGATTCTCTCGTCAAGACTGATTAAGTTGTTAACATCATCACTATGTCTTACATTCTATTCTTTTTGTAGGTTGTTATGATACTGTCCTGTCACCTCTAACTAATTTTTCATGTCAAAAATCTGGTTACCATGTATGAATCGGTAGCTTTTTTCTGCCTTCTGTCCTGATGAGGGTTCAGTCTTTTTCTGCCTTCTCTCCTGGAGCCAGTTGCATTGCTCTGACGGAAGAGCCTAGTATGGTTATAACCCGCTACTAACCGTGTGTAGTATGGAACTGACCAATGGTGTAATTCGGTCATCATAGGCATTTTGTCACATGCAACTGTCAAAACGTTAGAACCAAGCAATGTAACTGGCACCTGAAGAGGGTTTACAGCCTTATGTGGACATGGACACTATGGTCTGCAACAGTCACTGATATCCTCTGTCCAAAGTGTGCTAGGTTTTTCAGTACCAGAGTCATTCCACAGTTTTTATTAAAAAGTGGAGGAAAAAGATTGGGTTAAAAGGGGTTTGACTTTTGAGAGTCGACAGAACTATGATGAACAGTATGGTGATGTACCGGTGCATGTTGATGGCATTAACACTTTTTACACAGCTGGGTAATTTAATGTCATCATCAGTCTGAGAGAGGGCTGTCATCAGATCATAGCAAGAACCATATTTTATGACTCACTGATATTCTGTTGCAGATCAGGCCAACTGCTGCCGAAGTTGTGACCCAAAGGAGAGCATTCAGCAACTGCTGGCCAATTGAAAAGTACAATGAACTACTTCACAAAGCTCTGCATGGATCTAAGATGGACCCAGGAGACTTGTTTGTTAAAATTATGTGTTTTAATGGTCACTGGTGCCAGAAGGATTTATGTACATATTGTAAATATTTTTCTTTCGTGAACCGGTCATACTATAGATACCCAGAGGACAACTTTAAAATGCATCGTCTTTCTGGTGTCCCTGCTTATCTTAGGATCACTTCTAGTGCCTCTATTTCCCTTGCTTTTGCCAAGTGTTCTGAAGCACATTTTTCTGTTTGGACACGAGGACAGAACTGTAAATGTTCTAGATGGTGGGGGTGGCTGCAGAATTCGTGGTCATAAAAAGAGGGGTTGGGGGAGGTATGGGGAAGGCAGTATGTAACGAGTAACATTCAGACATTACCACAAAGTTACTGCCGATTATAAATTTGACAGATTCACAGTATGGGCACAGAGTGCAGGCAAAATGAAGTTGGTTGGTTTACCTGGTATGATCCACCACATGACCATTTGTGAGCATTTTCATCTACTTACAACTTGGATTAGGACATCGAGTTGTTTCTTTTTCCAAGCAATTAAGAGTTCTTACATAGTGTTATCAACTTTGTCACAGATTTACAATTCAAGTTTCCTGGTGTATAGAATCATGCCACTTGTTTTTATCAGACCAGTTGTTTGAATCTGTAACTTGAAGGCTGCAAGAAGATCACATCACCAGCACCAGCATGTGGCACAAATTCTGCAGTGAGATTTTTGCCATTTGTTGCGCTGTATTGAAGCTGTCATGGCCCTCTACTTTTTAGCATAGTCTCACATATAACACCTAGTTTTTGTACTGGGTGCAATAGTTTTATTTAATGTTTAAATATCAGGTGAGTGGGGGCATGTAATTTTTCAATGGAAAACTGTTCTTATAAATTTGTAAATAAGTGGTTCAGTGTTCTGCAAAATAGTGTACACACATGATTGCAAATAAATGGCTGATGTAGGTATGTCAAGCTTGAGATTTACAACTGTTCATATTTGACAGGGGAATTTAGATTTAACAATGTATTACTTTACTGAACTTGTATCTAAGAAACATTTCCCAGCTTTTTTATATCCCACACATGATATGAAATATAGTCGTCACATCTGTGTCACTGATAATACCTCTTAGCTTAACTGTGGACAAAGACTCCTGAATATGGATTAGCATATTGGAAATAGATTTTCCATGATAAGTTTATAATGACTGTTAAACAGCTTAGCTTCATGTTTTCAAGGTCAATTACAAATTGTTTGGCCATCTATATTTTCCAGTTTCAAACCAAAGTTCGAGTTGATCTCTGTGGTTGTGCATTTCTTTTGACAGATAGTTCATCTATAACAGAAATTTGGTTAAACGAGAAATCTGGCCGTAGCAAATTTTTTTTTTTTTCCCCCCCAACATATATTGTGGTCATACTGGATGAAGAAAAACTTTCATGTCAATTTTTTTCCCCCTTTTTGCTGCTTGTGCACTGTGTAGTGATGATTGTACGCAAAGGGAAAGCTTGTACTTTGAACTTGGAAGGAATATTTGAAGGTATGGGTCTAAACATTCCCGCACAAGGGGTTTTGAAAAATCTATTTCCTGGGACACAGATCTGAAATCACCCCCGAAAATGGAGTGGTTGCCTACATGGCGGGGTAAAAACTGTCATATATGTAAAAGCCCATTTACACATACTTAACCATGACCCACTTGTGCAGACTCCGGCAGGGGTCCGATTCCTGTCCTGTGCAAACTACTACCCGCCAATGCGGAAGTAGCTACGGCCGATAAACAAGTAAAAGCCCACTTGTGTACATATGAGTGAACGTGGGGGTTGCAGCCCACAAATGAAGATGATCTGAAAACAATGGTTTTCATATGGAAGAGCTATTTGAAACACCCGATTCAGTGTTTTCCTGTTTTGGGAATGTGGGGTCAAAGATCCTGTCACTGTTCACTGAAATGTAAGGTCATTATAGTTTTCTTTTCCACCGACATCCTTTTCTCTTCTGCTTTCTTAGTCCCTTCACCTGAATTTATTTTTTGTTATTATATTTTGTTTTGTATTCCACCCCTGCTGTATGCTTTAACAGTACTTTTATTCAGTGGTGAGGAAAAACAACTTGTATTCACACGCATTCACATAAAAAAAAAACAATGGGAGAGAAAGGAAGGCCAAGCTAATAAAATTCCATATGTCTGGATTTCAGCAACAACAAACTGTTACTTGGACATTATGCAGCGGTAGTCATTTCTTTATACGTGTTCAGCCATTGCCATTTTCAGTTAAGTCCGTAAAAAAAAAAATCCTCTGAAATCCAAAGAAAATCTAAAGACTCGTACAGAATTCACACAAATGGAAATGAACCTTGGTCTCAACAACAGCATTACAATATAATGCATATGCTCTGACATACTTTTCTCATTATCCTACACAAAAAGGGGCCATTTTGCAGCCAAATGATCTAAACACATGCACATGATGCATCAAGGTCAGAAATATAGAGCATGCCACTGTGACCCCATTCCAAATATTACAGATACAGAAATGGGTATTGGGAATGTGTTTTATGAAGGGCACGTTGGAAGTGCAGCTGTTTAATGCAGTCGTTTCTTTAAGTGGCTTTGTACCCAGTACAGCAGCCATTATCAGATTAACTGCCATTGTAAGACCCCTCTTTTTATGTAGTAAAAAACAAACAGATGTCAATGGTGTTGATTGTGTACAGCATAGTGCAGCCATTGTGGAACCTTCACTCCTCCAGGGGGTCTCACTTGGGTAAATTCAGCACAGTGGTCATTGAGCCTGGGGAACAATTGCTCATTATTGAAGACGTGTTGCATCACTCTGTGTGGAATTTACAATGCTGCAAAGACTTTCTAGCAGGAAGGGTCCCATGCACTGCCAGCACACTTTAGATCCAAGCATGTCAACAACAAAAGAAAAAAGCTGCAACCCACCACCTCTCCAAAACTCAAAAACAGACTGGTTGATTACAAAGACTTGCTCTGTTTTACACGAGTTTAAAAATAGAAAACCTGCGAAACATCAATGAAATGTTTTCGGTATCATTTTCTTTAACATACATAGATGACCGGTATGATTCAGCAGGGCAAATTACTAGAAAAGTGGAAATACTATCCAAGCATTCCACAGGGTACAAACTATTAGGAAAAAGAAAGATGCAACATAATAAACCAATCAGATGTCAATTTCTGTATGACATGCACCCCATGTGTATATATGCCATCAACAAATTTCTACAAGAAGAAAAAATTCAAAAGCATGCATACATAATGTCATTCACTAACACACATTTCAAATGTTTTTCATCTCTTGATCTCCCAATGGTTATTCAAGGTGAAAAGATCTGAATACACAAATTACAGCATCTTAATTCCAGGTGCACCACAAGGATCTAAGTATGTGATTTTACAAATGTTTTGTATACAACATGACTGGTGACAAGAAGTGCTGCAGTTTAGCTGTCAGTAACATGTACATGGATAGCTGCACGTGGAGACATCACTGACACTATCATGTAATGACAAACATCTGCAAACCCACTATCCATTGTTCGGTAAACTGTTGGGTCCTACATCGCTATCATGTAATGAAAAACATTTTCAAACCCACTATCCACTGTTCTGAACTGTTGGGTCTTACATCACTGACACTATCACTACTGACAAACATTTTCAAACCCACTATACATTGTTCCGTAAAATGTATGTAGTTTTTTTTTTTTACCCCCATAATGTGGAGAGTAGCATGGAACCACTAACGATTTGATTCCAACCCACTAGTTAACAAATACAGACTTAAAAATTTTAAGTAAATCATCTACTGATGATAATTTTTGTCGCTAGTTTTCACAAGACCGAGTAACTGTTGGGCACACAACGTGAATAGTCAAGCATTGTAACCATTTCCACTAGACTGCAAAAGAATAATGTGCGTTTCGCAACCAGAATTTTCCTAAGGAATCTTTTTGGGTACCTAAATTATCTGTATAACAATAGTATGAAAAAAGGTCAGCATTCCAGTATCACAGAAAGCAAACACCTTGAGGAGAGATGGTAACAAACAGTTCCATGGCTTCTGCATGGTGTCCAAGCGTTGGTGGCCTGCTTTGGAATGAGGAAACAATGCCCGCTGGCTTCCTGTTCTCACTGTGTGACAGGACCTCCGCCATGCAACCCAGAAACCTGTATTAACTTTTGTTTTATTTACTTAGTCTATTTGTGCTTTTCTAACTACTTATTCTAGTCATCTGGTATCAAATACAAAATCACACTGCTTCACAATCTATTTCATCACTATAAAAAAAAAAAAAAAAAAAAAAAAAAAAAAAAATCAGTGCTTAGATACATTTCTTCTACTTTTTATTACCTCATTCTATTCATCTGACACAAAATCATATGTATAAATACCTAGTCATTTTGTGAATTATTGGCTCAATTTTAAAAATCATGTCTAGTAAATAGTCATTTTGTGAGGTCTTGGCTCCACAAATAAACCAGTTCCTATTCTGTTTTTTTTTTGTTTTGTTTTTTTAAATGTCAATTCAAAGCAACCAAAAACATTCCAACCAACCCCAAACAGCTTACACATCTAACTACAATTTATATGTAAGTAAAGGCAAGCAGTATGAAGTGGATGCTACGTATATACAAGTTGTATAAACAGGATGAGACCTACATGGGATGGCAAAGTCATGACTTTGGGAGGGTTGGTGGAAGGAAAGCTTGTCTTCAGTTTAAACCAGACATTACAGAGTTCACCTGACCCAGAGATAACCTCTCACCTGACCCAGAAATAACCATCTGAACCAAAAACTAATTGCAGTGTTATATTGTGGACAATGGCATGATCATCATCTCTGCTGCCAGCATACATGATTGGTTCTTTGAGCCAGATGCCCTTTACCCCCACACCCAAACTTAAAACTACCTATTGTGGCTCCAGTCATCTCAACCTTCGCCATACATCACCTAAAACATTGCATGCTGTATGTCGTGGGTCCCTAGTGACCCATGCTTTTTATGAAGGAATAAAACCTTGCCGAACGTCGTGGGTCCCAACTGAACCAAGCTACTTTCTGAAGGAATAAAGCCTTGCCGAACGTCGTGGGTCCCAACTGAACCAAGCTATTTTCTGAAGGAATAAAGCCTTGCCGAACGTCGTGGGTCCCAACTGAACCAAGCTGTTTTCTGAAGGAATAAAGCCTAGCCGAACGTCGTGGGTCCTAACTGAACCAAGCTACTTTCTGAAGGAATAAAACCTTGCCAAACGTCGTGGGTCCCAACTGAACCAAGCTATTTTCTGGAATAAAGCCTTGCCGAACGTCGTGGGTCCCAACTGAACCAAGCTATTTTCTGAAGGAATAAAGCCTTCTGTACATCGTGGGTCTCCACGGACTCATGCTTTTTTCTGGCGGAACTAAACCTTACCGTACATCACGAGTGTGCGTACAGACCTAGCAAATTTTGAAGCACAGAATGGACTGGTCCTTTTCATGTTTGGTGTGTATGTTTAGACGAAATAGTGTATATGAAATGACATGGAGTTTACAAATATCAAATGAATGTAATAAGCTTTTATGCAAGTGATTCAACTTGCTTCTTTGTTTTAATATATATGTATAGTCATGTGAATAGCCCATCCATATGGTGACCGTGTGCGTGCGCACGCTTGCACTTATTTACCCCCACACAGGTCTGTCTTTGAACACCATGTCATGTGCTGTGGTACTCAAACCAGCTGTGATGTGTACCACTGTGTGTTGTATTGTGAAAATTATGCCCTCTCATAGGTGAGATGTGCGTGTGTGTGTGCACCCATGTGCGCTATGCACACGCACATGTATGTTCTTGTTGAATTGTGTGTGTGTATGCAAATGAGTGTGCATGCGTGTGTGTGTGCATGTTACTTTGTGTGTGTGCGCATGTGTGTGTCCACGTGTATGTGTGTTCATGTGCATGTGTGCATGCATTCATGTGTGTATGCGGGCCGTGTATAAGAGAGAGAGAACGAGCATCATTGGTGTGCTTGGGCGTGTGAGCACGCAGTTATGATTTAGAGAGGGAGCGTGTGATTATGAGTATGTGAACGAGCCTCCAATGTGAAATGAACACGCTGATAAGTAACACATGCATGAAAAGGCCAGTCAGTATGTAACGGGAAAAAAAAACGTGCATGTTTCCTGACAACACAGCTTTACTTTCATATGTAGTAAATGCTTTCTTAACTCTCTCCGGATGAAGGAATGCTCACAAAACGTATTTGGATTCGGACGAAGGAATGGAATAGCATTCTCCGAAAGTAAAATTCCATCATGCGCTGTACACGTGATTTTGTGATTAGCCAGAGTGCGCTATTCTGGGTCACTCCACAATCGAACAGTATGACTGGTCAGCCTGGGATGTGTGGCCTGTCTCGCACACACGCTGACAAAGTCACTGACCGGTCGTCTGTGTGCCAGCCTGTTAGCAAATCAGGCTCTTCTCAGAATGTTGTGAAGCGAACAAGGCAGTGACGGCAACATTTTAGGGTTGCCGAAGTACTTGAAGTGCTACAAACTCAAGGGTCGGACATTGAAGAGGTGGATGATGACGAAGAAGAAAGCGAATTTAATGCAGAAAGTGAGCATGGGTATAGTGATTCGGGGTGAAAAATTGGCAGCATTTTCTACATATGGCAATACTGTAAAAATAAGATGAAAAAATTGATTTTTTTATATGTAATAGCTCAACACGTAATAAACGAGTTCTGAAAGTTTCATTTTCTTACACAGTATTTTGTACTTTTTGTAATTTTTTTCCAAACCCTTACAAATGGGCCGTCTGTGGGGAAAAGCAAGGGAGAAAACTTGTCCCGAGTGAGTTAAGATAGCTTTACAGTCCAAGCTTGGAACACAAACGCACACATGCACACGCGCGCGCGCACACACAGACAGGTACACACACGCAGTTCAATTGTCTAATATCACTTAAAGTGGAAGATGTTAAACTCAAGACTACTACTACTACTACTAAACGCAGTTCAAACAGTCCAAATCTATGCTGATCGCAAAGAGATTTTGACGGAAAAAAAGAAAAAGAAAAAAAAATCATTACATGTAACTGACACAGTAAAAAGGAAAAAACGTGAAAAACAGCATTATTGTATGTAATTAATACAAACATCAAACTATAAAAGCCTAGAACTTTAGGTCTGAATGTGCACGCTGTTCATGGGCAGTGAGAGCCACTCTATTCAGTGACAGTGATGGCAGTGAGAGCCACTCTATTCAGTGACAGTGATGGCAGTGACAGCCACTCTATTCAGTGACAGTGATGAGCCCTCTCTATTCAGTGACAGTGATGGCAGTGAGAGCCACTCTATTCAGTGACAGTGATGGCAGTGACAGCCACTCTATTCAGTGACAGTGATGGCAGTGAGAGCCACTCTCTATTCAGTGACAGTGATGACAGTGAGAGCCACTCTCTATTCAGTGACAGTGATGGCAGTGACAGCCACTCTATTCAGTGACAGTGGTGGCAGTGAGAGCCACTCTATTCAGTGACAGTGATGGCAGTGAGAGCCACTCTATTCAGTGACAGTGGTGGCAGTGAGAGCCACTCTGTTCAGTGACAGTGATGGCAGTGAGAGCCACTCTATTCAGTGACAGTGATGGCAGTGAGAGTCACTCTATTCAGTGACAGTGGTGGCAGTGAGAGCCACTCTATTCAGTGACAGTGATGGCAGTGAGAGCCACTCTCAGTGATAGTGATGGCAGCGAGAGCCACTCTATTCAGTGACAGTGATGGCAGTGAGAGCCACTCTCTATTCAGTGGCAGTGAGAGCCACTCTATTCAGTGACAGTGATGGCCCACTCTATTCAGTGACAGTGATGGCAGTGAGTGCCACTCTATTCAGTGGCAGTGATGGCAGTGAGAGCCACTCTATTCAGTGACAAGTGATGGCAGTGAGAGCCACTCTCAGTGATAGTGATGGCAGCGAGAGCCACTCTATTCAGTGACAGTGATGGCAGCGAGAGCCACTCCATTCAGTGATAGTGATGGCAGTGCTGCTGGAGACCAATTCAACACACTCCGGACAAGTTTTCTGTGCGTGCTCCTTGCAAATCCAGTTGTGACAGTTGAAGCATGACATGGTGCTCTTGTGGTCTGTTTTCCAGTGACAGACTCCGCAGCCACCTTTTTCTTGTCATTGTTTGCAGCAGTTTGTGGCGCAGATCTCTTGCCACAAGTTGATGCTGCTGTTCTCCTCCTCCTTGCTCCTGCTGCAGATACTTGCCCGACATTCCGCTCTGCCCGATTCTTGCAGAGATGTCCAGCAACACATGTCAGCGTTGATCTTGGAGGTCTTGAGAGATTTTTTGCTGTGATCCTTGTCTGCACTCGCTCTAGGCACAAGTTGATGCTGCTGTTCTCCTCCTCCTTGCTCCTGCTGCAGATACTTGCCCGACATTCCGCTCTGCCCGATTCTTGCAGAGATGTCCAGCAACACATGTCAGCGTTGATCTTGGAGGTCTTGAGAGATTTTTTGCTGTGATCCTTGTCTGCACTCGCTCTGGGAACAGCTGCTCTGCAACTTTGATGATGAATTGAAGTCTCATGTCGGGGTGAGACAGTCTTTTTTTTGGAAATTTCTTCTGTTTGATGATGCTTGCGATGATAGTGCTGAGGTCCATTTAATTAACAAAAAACATGACCACTGGCCACCTCTTGGTTACCCTCTTTGTTGAATAGGCGTGTGCCATCTAATCCATGGCATCAACCGCCCCTTCGGTGGTATTGTAAAACCTGATCATGTCTGGTTTCTTCCTTGCCACTGGGTCTACAGCACTGTCGCGATGCATCATGCTGAAGACAACATTTTTATTGGCCCTGGTCTGGTAATTGACAAGTTTTTTTTTGTCTTTAACACGAAAGAGGAACTATGAAGATCTTGCCCTGCTTTTTGTTTGAATGGGTCTGGAAGGAACGTCTTATTGTTATCTGACAGTGACAACGAAAGTCAGGCCGATCTTCGGAAGAGCATCTGACAATACCATGTCTGTGAAAAAGTTATCTGCAGTAATGTTGTGTCCTGTGTCGTACAAGGGCGTAGAGAGTTTGACTGCCATGTTTCGCCCAAGATTCAACTGTCGATGGGAACCAAGAGGTTTACCAAGGTATGGCTCAGCAATAAGTGGATAGTTTGTTTCGATTTCTGCCGCCCAGAGATCTATCTTCAGGCCTATCTATCTGGCTTTGAAGGATGATACTGAAGGAACAAACACTGACCCCGAAAAGGGACGAGTTGTTCAACAACAGTTATGCAAGGTCCCAGAATGTAATGGTTTTTCAGGTTTTGGGTAAATTCATTCCAGAGCTCATGAATGGTGCAGAAAATATCAGATGGACCTTCCGCTCACCAAGGAGCTTCCACTTGCGTCCTAAGGAATGGAAGGTCACCACCATCCGAGTCATCTGAATCAAATTGGTCAGATGGGCACATGATGTGTGGGTCAGCTTCAGATCATCACTGTCTTGGAAGTCACCATGCATGGACAGGTAAACTGCAAAGAAGGAAAAGGATGCACTGATCAAGGTGCAAAAGACAAAGCAATCTTACAAATGCTCTCTCCCAGCTCTCTCTCTCTTACCTTTCTCCCTCCATCACACACATGTGCGGCAAGCAACCAGATCACACAGTGAAGAACACAACACACCAGAACGCCATTCCTACACCCCCACCCCACCCTTATATGCCACCACACACGTGTGTGCACTTGCACGCACACACACACTTGCATAATACATACATTATAAAAAAGAAAATAAATATGAGCTAACATGACCGTACAAACTAATAATACCAAATATTTTCAAGTATTGCAGTCAACATAAACAATGTGATATCTGGTTCCCCATCACTGCTCAGATCATCATCACTTTGGGGTTCACATTGTCCAACTGGTCAGGTCTGCCAATCAGCCCCAATACTGGAAAGGAGGAAAGTACTGATGTCTTGATTGAGAAATAAAATGTGTCATTATCACAGTAAAGTGCCCATACACAGCAGCCAGTGACTTTTAGTCCATGGCTCACTTACATACATACACACACACACATCTACATGCACCTTTGCAATGATAAATGCCAATGCCAAGCACACATCCCACTGGGGATAATAAGGCGTAAATAGTTAAATCTGTGAGTGCATGTGCACATGCACACACATCCCCACACACTGACACACGCACAGACACACACCGGCACACACACACCTCATACACACCACAATTACACATGAGAGTTGCAAAGCAATACATGTTGACTGTTACAAAATAATTAACGTATACGACTTACAAGACATTGTTATTGAAACGTTTACAAAAAGTCAAGTATTAATAATAATAGTCGACCAGTAGTCACTAATATTGTTAACTCCATGATGGACTTGCAATGGATGTAAAATCAAATACCACCGTCATATCATTCACTCTGGGCAGTTGAGCAATGCCTTTATCTGTGGAGCTACATGTACTGTTCCGTTACCAGCAGAGGCTACCAGGTAAACACGTGGCAGCTGCCCCGTTCCTCAGAATATTGCGTTTCAGCTCAATGCCATAGTTAGAAACGGCTATACCCACCGCTGCTGCATTAGTCAGAGCACCACAAGGATGCTTATGTTACCTGGTCAGGCCTGTTGCTGATAAAAAAAAAAAAGAAAAAAAAAAGGATGTGTTGGATAAAATGATGAAAGAGGGGTTGAGGATTTCATACATGTCACAGTCTTCTAAGTCATAGGCCTATATATATTTTCATGGAACAAAGAACACATTATCTTTGAGATAAAGCATCAGGTGTTCTGTTGTCTTACCATGTAATAATTAACAAAATATGGTTGTATGGTATGCAAGATGAATGGTAAAACACTTACCATGATGAATGGTAAAACACTTACCATACGAAATTGAAAAGGAAGATCTGATGAAGTGACCGTACAAACGGCAGTGGAGACGATTCCGTGCTCAAGACGTGCAGCCACATGTGCATGCGCAGCACTCGCATGTTTGTCAAAGTGAAGCCCTCCAGCGCATCACAGGAGACAGGCCGCTTAGATAAGGTTCAGATTCTGCGTCTTCAGAATGCAACCGACTCAAGTGAAAATCAAGACTGTGGTTAATTTAACCTCTAGGCTGGTTTTATGACGATATAACTCATCATCGCAAGCATGTACGCTTTGCTGCCACTATGACAAGATAACTCGTCATCGAAATATTCAGACTTTTCCCTGGTTTGCCCTGTCGCAGTGTTTTGCCTGGCTCCTTTTCTCTCTCACTCAACAAAATGTCGGACTGACGCCGTACTCAAGACATGCGATCGTGGCGAACTAAATCAACCAAGACTGCTTTCTTTAGCTGATGCTCAGAAAGAATTGAAGCGTAAATTCAAAGGAGAAGACAGTGATGAACATTTATAGGATGATTTGATAGAAAATAAAGGGAACAATCAAGAGAGTGGCCAAGATACGACTATCAGTGAGTGATGCCGGCTGCACAACTGTAGCAGACGACACAAACTAACCAAATTATTAGCAGGACACAGCGTGAGCGATTTTCTTTGCACTCAGCCAACACGGTCTGATGAGAACTGGATAGAGTGATCATGTAAGAGGGGTGAAGGGGGGTGGGGGGTGGAGACTGAGGGGGCGTGGCCTCACAGCCATTGTATCACTTGGAGAAGTGACAATGCATTGCGTATCATCTCTTTTTAATTTTTTTTTTATTGTGGTTGTTCTAGTATGATTTGTGTATGCAGATATCCATTTGTCCAGAAAATATGATATTTTAGTGCAAATTACCTGAGTAATGTTTGTAATGAACAAGTTGAGAATGTGACAAAAAACAAAACACTGGTTTCAAAACAACAGCAAGTCACTAAAAATACATAAAATGGGAAAACATTATGTGTTTTGTGTTCTTTATTCATTTACCTTTCAGAAAATGTATACTTTTATGGGTCTTCCTCAAATAACAAAGAGCACAAAATTTTTTGAAAATTTATACCCGTTTTTTGCGAAAAAACCCTGGCAAATAGATTTCAATTAAATCTTATTTTCCTGGCAGCGAAAGGATTAAGACCCACGACGTATGACGAAGGTTAAAACTACTGTGTGTTGTTATGTGACAACTTTTTTTACACCTCACCTCAATGTCTTCTGTGCTTCTTGAACAGTGTCTATGTCTATAATGAAATCATCTGATCTGTTTGTATCTTAAAAGTATTTTTTTTCTTTAAAAAACAACAACAAACCTTTATGTATCTTGATAGCATCTTTTTGTAGGGTGGGTGTGGGAGAATCTCAGTGCCTTCTTGTGTATGAGCATGTGTCTTGAACAATCTCTCCTTAGGGCAGTCTTTGTCTTGGGTCACCTTTTGATCTTTTTGGCAGCTTTCTATGACTGTGGAGTCAAACTGCTTGCCAGGGTGAGAATGTTCTTCTTCAAGCCATTCCGTAGTTAAGCAGAGTGTTGATATTTTGTGTGTAATCTGGCACACTGGAAAGAGAGTTTCAGCCCTAGTGCTGGCTGCAGTACAAAACTCCAAGCAACCCACCATCAAGAACCAAGCTGATGCTTGACAAGGCATGAAAGAACACAGCTCCCCACTTTCCATTCAGCATTTAACAAACCTTTCACAACCCACACACACACACACACACACACCATGACCCGTCCCCCATTCGCCTCACACTCCTGTTCATCACCACCGGCCACCCACTGCTGCACCAGCCAGGTATACTCCACTAACAAGCTGCTCCTGTTGTTCACAATCACAGAAAATGGCTCCACAGCAAGAGCACTGTCCACAACAGATGCATACTTCTCCAAATGATGATTCTTACAACTTGAGCACACAGTTTTCCATGGTCACAAAACAATGACAGCAGTGTGTGTAAATGTATCCAAAGTCAAAGGTACTCCAACTGCTGGTCAAAGTGGAAAAAACAAACAAAAAAAAAACCCACAAAAAAACCGTGGAAAGATGTGCATGTTCACATGCGGGAACTCGAGTCACACATCCCAGCCAACTGAAGTCTCTGCACATGACGGTGAATCTTGAGGGCGGGGCCAAGTTTGAGTGACAAGCCCGTCAGAACATCACTCCGCTTCATCAGAAGTAATGACTTGCCATCAATCTCCTGCAAGAAAACAGCATGCAAATTAAATAACTAACTAACCAGTGATGCCAACTGCACAATGCACAAGGCATTTCTTTTGACAAAACACATGCTTCTTACAGCACATCAAGTCATTCTGTTAATATACTGTAAAGCTACAGAGTGATCAAAAATTCACTTTTTTTTTTCTCTCGCTCCGTGTTATGTCCTCTGCCTTCAGTACTGGAAAGCTATACCCAGAAACACCACTGGATGTGAAGACACAAACCACATATCTCAAAAAGAAAACTGATGAACCCAATGAACTGTGAGTTATGCAGCCTATGTCAGTATCAGCATGTCTATAAACGTTTAAAGGTGATCAACAGAAATATAGAGATGACTAGTCTGGTGTTATACAATCACCAAAACTAGGTCTGTTACAGATCAGGAATACAGACGATCAGAAATGCAGGAGTCATTAAGTCTATGTAGGTGAAAACCAGAGTCAGATTAGAAATATTAAGTGATCAAGACTACACTGGCCAAAACCAGAGTCAATCTCAGACAAGATTCCTCCCCAAAGTTTAGGACAATGGAGTCAGAGTTACCTACTGTAAAAACCCACACACAGCAGCAGCTGTTGCTGACCTGATCACGGAACACCTCGGCCTGTTCTGAGAAGCCAGCAGAGGTGAGGAAACTGGCCACGTCATCAATGGTCCAGTCCGTGGCGTCGGGATACGTGCTGGTGGTGGTGAAGCGAGGCTCCTTGGACAACAGCTTGCGTCCCGCTCCTGGGTCAAAGTGGGGTCTGCCCCTGCAGTCACGGCTCTCTCGTCAGACACGGGGGGGGGGGGGACACATTCAAATTCTATCTTACACAGAGATACAGTTATGCACGTTCACTTAATTTTAACATTACAGGGGTTTGAAAAGAAAAATGATGGTTCAAACAATATACAATATGTTATTATCTTTTCCCACAGATTCAAAACCTATCTTCACAGAACGGTAAAATTATGCATGCTCATGTAATATTGACATGACACGGGGTTGAAAATAATTATGGTTAAAAGAATACACAATCTGTGTATCTCTTGGTTTTGTATTTAGTAGTTCTACTTTTGGCCAATATTGCATTAATAAAACTGATGTGATGTGACCTTGGCAATGACATGAAGAGTATGGTTTGAAACTAATAAAACTGAACTTGTTTCACCCGTTTTCTTCTGAATCAAGGCAGCCATTGCTCTCACGTATTTCTGACTGCCCCACCCTTCTGTGTCAATGTTTTTCAGTGATTCACACCTTTCAGCACAATGTGGCGTCAAAAAGCAGATCGATGATAAAAGGTTTCATTCAAATCATCCCACTAAGTTTGCTTTCTCTGGCACTTGGCGTTACTGACAAAATGCCAAAGTCAATGTTGAATACAGGCACATGCATACACACAAAACCTATGCATTCTTGTGTTGGGGACTCACATCACTGAACACAACACCAGGCGCGATAACATGAACAGCGTGGATGCAAACTGCACATCCAACTTACCACATTTAACATACACATATAACACATAAGCAGCACACACACACACATAAGCAGCACAAACATTAGCAGCACACACACACACACACACACACACACACACACACACACAAACTTCACATCAAGCTAATTTTACAGACTTGATATGTCCTCACGAAACAAATCAATAAACAGAAGTTTTAAACACCTGTGATGAAATGAAGCAGAACCTTGTTGCCTCTCACTGAGGTAATGAAAGCTATTCTGATTCCAATTCACCAGCTCTCAATTCTTCCTGAAGCTGTGTGGACAGCAGTGTGCAGGAAATACGTCCAGCAAACCAAAAGGACCGTGGCAGAGAGGACACCTCTTGGAGCTGAACCCTTACTGTGTTGTCCTGTGTTTTATTATGTCTTGCACGACAACCAGAAAACCTTTTTAACATGCTGCCTCTTTATTTTGCAAAGTCTATAAAAAAAACAACTGTCTAAAGCAATGGTTTTACTGGAATTAAACACACACACACACACACTGACTGAAACCATTTGTCATATTAACTTTTTGTTGTACTGACAAACATACAAACACACATGCACACACACACACACATTGTTTCTCTTTAGTGGAAATGAGGATGTCATTTCAAGAATTGGCAAATTTGTGTATAAACCATATTTAGTAAGAAAAGAAGCATACAGGTTTGTATGTATTCCATAATGGTACTTAGTACCTTCATGCTTGTACACGGCTGCTCAGCCGAGCACAAAATCCGGCTCTTTAGTTGGCCGAGCAGCGTCTAGCGTCTTAGGTCAAAAATTTTTTAATGCCAGACTTTCCCACCGCACTCTGTACTGACCGGCACATTCGCCGCGGTATTTCTGGCCCCGCGCGCCAAACCGGGACACTGCCTTCTTTGTTTCACTCGGCCCCGCGGCCCCCGCCCCACTTTTCCCACCTTTTCACAGCATCCACACATTTCCTGCAGCGATTACAGAAAGTTGAATTATTGCTATTCCTGCTTGTATTATTGGAGTGCAGTTTGATTTGATTTACACAATTTCATTATTTTATCAACATCATCGTTTCATTTTTTTTTTTTTTTTTACCTTAAAAATCTTCGTCTTTCTCGTGGAATGAAGGGCACGGCAGTGCCATAAGCCGACAGACACTCACTCCGCTCTCCATCCCTCTGCTGCTCACTCTCACCATGCTACAGTGTGTTCATTTAAACGTTTGTTGTGCTGCCAAGAAAAATCGCACAACTCAAAAGGTAAGCTGATCTGCATGCAGGCATGCTATATGTTCTGTGTGTATTTACGATGTTACTGTTCTAAACGCCTGTTTTCTTAGAGAGGGATTTAAACTTAACGATTTTTGCGATCATGTTTCTGCTTATCCTTCTCTTCTCTTTCTTCATTTATGTTTCAGCCGTTGCCACAACAACCGCTATGTAAGAAAACATATTGTGTTTGGAGTCAATGGAAAGCTTATTTTGTGTTCTTTTTAGAAAACCACTTCTTTAGTCGTTATTTCCGATCCATCCGAGGAGATGATGCGCGAAAAAACAAAGCAGATTTACCGCCGAACAAGCGTACAGCGAGTGCCGCTGGCGCGGCCTGTTTGTCAGCCGCGTTTATTTATATCCATGCCCTACTTCCTGGGTTCACGAACTTTCGCAGGGCCAACTAAAGTGCCAGCACTGAACACCCGTGTGCATGTGAACTCCATTTGTATGGGCCAAAGGCCTAACACACTTACTTCATTTTATTATTTTAACTTTTAACACGCACACCTATGGCCCTCCCCTACATCAGAAAAGCACCATTCCCACTTACCCAGCGTCGTCAGTGGAAGGGGACGCAGCTGGTGTCAATGGCAAACTAGAGCCTGCTTCTGCACAGAATCAATCAATACAGGGATACACACACACACACACACACACATATATATATTGTGAAAAGTGGAGTGTATCTGTACAAAATGGATCAACAGTGGGATACATACTGTGTGTGTAGTGTATGTGTGCAGAACAGATCAATACAGGGGTACATACTGTGTGTGTAGTGAATCCGTTCAAAACCCACTGCAAACATCTGGACATAATACTTCCCTGGAGGACCACCATCTCACACATGGATGCCATCCACCAATTGTAAAATCAATAAAACATACAAACAAGAGAGGCAAGGCCTTCAAGACTTCAAGACTTAAGTCCCCTAGCATTAATTACAGAGTAATTTCCCTTTTTTACAATCTGCACCAAAACGTTTGCAAAATAAATAAAAATTCCATGCTTAGCAAAAGAAGTTCCTGTTTGAACAAAAAAATGATAATAATGACTCCTCTTGTTGTTGTGTCAGAATAAGAGGTCAAAGTGCCAAGTTTAGAGAATACAAAAAATATAAATATAACAGTAAATGCAGTTTGCATATAATTAGGCTTCTTTTTTTTTCTTTTTTTTTTTTGGTGCCCATCCCAGAGGTGCAATATTATTTTAAACAAGATGACTGGAAAGAACTGAATTTTTCCTATTTTTATGCCAAATTTGGTGTCAGCTGACAAAGTATTTGCAGAGAAAATGTCAATGTTAAAGTTTACCACGGACACACAGACACACGGACACACACACACACACAGAGACAACCAAACACCGGGTTAAAACATAGACTCACTTTGTTTACACAAGTAAGTCAAAAACCACCATTTAAAATCAGTGACTTTCAAAAAATCAATACGGCAGATGCAGTGTGACATCGCCTGTTCAAATTGAAAACATGTAGATGGAATGCTGCTGTTCAAAACATGTGACTTCCTCCTTTGCAATGTCCTTGTGAATATAATCAACATTTCACCCTGGTGGTGACATTTGCCAACATGACCCAGTTGTTAAAAATCAACAACCATTCTTCACAGTTGATGTATTCTGTAAACACAAAAAAAGCAATCTCATCTGGCTAAATTCAGTTCTTCTTTGAGAAAATTCATACTCCCACATCTCCAGTCTACAAAACTCCTTGAAAAACTCTCCACTTCAAAGAAAACAATGAAATATTTTCACTTCCAATCAAAGCGCAAGCTTTGTACACTGCAGTCACGGTTATTCTTCCCTTCTTTTTCTCGGTCTGGATTCAGGTTTAACTGGTGCAACACCGTCTTCTGATTTAATCGAAAGAATCTTTTAATATCTGTATCAAAAAGCTGCATCACTTTATGTAACTGGACTTACTCTGTGGAGAAAAAGAGAAAAGGGGGAAAACAAAAAAAAAGATATAAACTGACACGAAACTGAAATAGTAGACTCAAAATATACCTTAGAAGTTTTCGGGAACAAATTATCCTTTGAGACATAAAAAGTGATAAAAATCGAGGAAAAGGTTTAAAAAAAAACAAACAAACGAAAAGATCAACATAGAAGCAATAACAGAAAGAAAGCGGAGAGGTGGAGCGGTACCCTGCTTGATGTTGGCGGGGGCGACAGGCAGGAGGTGAGGGGGGTCCGAGAACTGTTGGTCCTCCAGCTCCTTCTCCCGTTCCCTCTCCAGCTGCCGTTCCCTCTCCTTCCTCTCCAGCTCCTCCGCCACCACTCCGTCACTGGTACACTCCCCACACACCCACTTCCCTGCGATACCATGACCACACAATGTCCAGTATTACACACCCACATGCCCTGCGATACCATGACCACACAATGTCCAGTATTACACACCCACTTCCCTGTCAACATGACCACACAATGTCCAGTATTACACACCCACTTCCCTGTCAACATGACCACACAATGTCCAGTATTACACACCCACATGCCCTGTGATACCATGACCACACAATGTCCAGTATTACACACCCACTTCCCTGTCAACATGACCACACAATGTCCAGTATTACACACCCACTTCCCTGTCAACATGACCACACAATGTCCAGTATTACACACCCACTTCCCTGTCAACATGACCACACAATGTCCAGTATTACACACCCACTTCCCTGTTACCATGACCACACAATGTCCAGTATTACACACCCACTTCCCTGTCAACATGACCACACAATGTCCAGTATTACACACCCACATGCCTTGTGATACCATGACCACACAATGTCCAGTATTACACACCCACTTGCCTGTCACCATGACCACACAATGTCCAGTATTACACACCCACTTGCCTGCAATACCATGTCCAATATATACACACACCCACTTCCTTGTCAACAACAACATGACCACACAATGTCCAACATATACACACACCCGGAGAAAGACATTAGCATACATTTGGGCCAACAGCAAAGTGAGAACTGTATGATCTATGGCTTCTCTACTGCAACTGGAATTCATTAACTCACTCAGTACGGCCAGTCCTCTCTTCTCCTCTACACAGACCCCTCGGATGTCCAGTGGGTGTCTCAATGACCCAACCTTTAGCTTCCGTCGTCAGAATTGTATTCTTTGTCAACATTCACGTCTGCAGTATAAGAGCCTTCCGCTTGCAATATTTTGATGATGGTAATTGGGGTGAAACGCTGTTAACGTCGTCTCTTTCGCCATTCGTATGGAAAGAGTTAATGGCTTAGGCTTTTGTGAAGGACTGTGACTCTCAAGCCAGAAGGCAAGGTTACACTGGATCTTAGTGCTGCAGCCTAGGGGGCTTGTTGACCTTTGGTGACCATCCATCCCATCGCTGACAACCCTGAAGCCCTCTTGGCCAAGACAGTGAGGGTGTACCCTGGGCAAGACACTCTCACCCATAATCAAATTCTGGCCCACAGTCAGGACAGCAGCTGCCTCTTCAGGGTCCAAGACACAGCTATCATACACATACACACACTAGTTTACTACTACTCACAATGTCCACTTGTTCTGCCTTCTACAAGTGCATGTGTTAAAGACTGGCGGTCGATGTCCAATATGTAAATAAGCTTAATTCCTGATGTGCCCCCCAAAACTGGGGGAAAAAACAACAGCCAGCTGTGCATGGATACCCGACTTGGATGGGGACAGTGAAACTGCTGGAAGGAGAGCAATGGGCCCCGCCCCGCCTGCCTCTGCTCAGCCCTAGACACGGTGGATATATCAATTCACTGCCACCATGGCCATCAAAGGCTACAGGGACCCCGAACGTCGACAAGGAAGGGAACAACGTCCAAGGCGGGTGAGCAGGGGTGAGGGGGGTGACGTACCAGAGGGCGGGTGAGGGGTGAGGGGGGTGATGTACCAGAGGGTGGGTGAGGGGTGAGGGGGGTGACGTACCAGAGGGCGGGTGAGGAGGGGTGAGGGGGGTGACGTACCAGAGGGCGGGTGAGGGGTGAGGGGGGTGACGTACCAGAGGGCGGGTGAGGGGTGAGGGGGGTGACGTACCAGAGGGCGGGTGAGGAGGGGTGAGGGGAGTGACGTACCAGAGGGTGGGTGAGGAGGGGTGAGGGGGGGTGAGGAGGGGTGAGGGGAGTGACGTACCAGAGGGTGGGTGAGGAGGGGTGAGGGGGGGTGAGGAGGGGTGAGGGGAGTGACGTACCAGAGGGCGGGTGAGGAGGGGTGAGGGGAGTGACGTACCAGAGGGCGGGTGAGGGGTGAGGGGGGTGACGTACCAGAGGGCGGGTGAGGGGTGAGGGGTTGACGTACCAGAGGGCGGGTGAGGAGGGGTGAGGGGAGTGACGTACCAGAGGGTGGGTGAGGAGGGGTGAGGGGGGGTGAGGAGGGGTGAGGGGAGTGACGTACCAGAGGGTGGGTGAGGAGGGGTGAGGGGGGGTGAGGAGGGGTGAGGGGAGTGACGTACCAGAGGGCGGGTGAGGAGGGGTGAGGGGAGTGACGTACCAGAGGGTGGGTGAGGAGGGGTGAGGAGGGGTGAGGGGGGTGACGTACCAGAGGGTGGGTGAGGAGGGGTGAGGAGGGGTGAGGGGAGTGACGTACCAGAGGGTGGGTGAGGAGGGGTGAGGAGGGGTGAGGGGGGGTGAGGGGGGTGACGTACCAGAGGGCGGGTGAGGAGGGGTGAGGGGGGTGACGTACCAGAGGGCGGGTGAGGAGGGGTGAGGGGAGTGACGTACCAGAGGGTGGGTGAGGAGGGGTGAGGGGGGTGACGTACCAGAGGGCGGGTGAGGGGTGAGGAGAATGACGTACCAGAGGGCGGGTGAGGAGGGGTGAGGGGAGTGACGTACCAGAGGGCGGGTGAGGAGGGGTGAGGGGGGTGACGTACCAGAGGGCGGGTGAGGGGTGAGGAGAGTGACGTACCAGAGGGCGGGTGAGGGGTGAGGAGAATGACGTACCAGAGGGCGGGTGAGGAGGGGTGAGGGGAGTGACGTACCAGAGGGCGGGTGAGGAGGGGTGAGGGGGGTGACGTACCAGAGGGCGGGTGAGGGGTGAGGGGAGTGATGTACCAGAGGGCGGGTGAGGAGGGGTGAGGGGGGTGACGTACCAGAGGGCGGGTGAGGGGTGAGGGGAGTGATGTACCAGAGGGCGGGTGAGGGGTGAGGGGAGTGATGTACCAGAGGGCGGGTGAGGGGTGAGGGGAGTGATGTACCAGAGGGCGGGTGAGGGGTGAGGGGAGTGATGTACCAGAGGGCGGGTGAGGGGTGAGGGGAGTGACGTACCAGAGGGCGGGTGAGGAGGGGAGAGGAGAGTGACGTACCAGAGGGCGGGTGAGGAGGGGTGAGGGGAGTGACGTACCAGAGGGCGGGTGAGGGGTGAGGGGAGTGATGTACCAGAGGGCGGGTGAGGAGGGGTGAGGAGGGGTGAGGGGAGTGACGTACCAGAGGGCGGGTGAGGAGGGGTGAGGGGAGTGACGTACCAGAGGGCGGGTGAGGGGTGAGGGGAGTGATGTACCAGAGGGCGGGTGAGGAGGGGTGAGGAGGGGTGAGGGGGGTGACGTACCAGAGGGCGGGTGAGGAGGGGTGAGGGGGGTGACGTACCAGAGGGCGAGTGAGTGAGGAGGGGTGAGGAGGGGTGAGGGGAGTGACGTACCAGAGGGCGGGTGAGGAGGGGTGAGGGGGGTGACGTACCAGAGGGTGGGTGAGGAGGGGTGAGGGGGGTGACGTACCAGAGGGTGGGTGAGGAGGGGTGAGCAGGGGTGAGGGGGGTGACGTACCAGAGGGTGGGTGAGGAGGGGTGAGGAGGGGTGAGGGGAGTGACGTACCAGAGGGTGGGTGAGGAGGGGTGAGGGGAGTGACGTACCAGAGGGCGGGTGAGGAGGGGAGAGGGGGGTGACGTACCAGAGGGTGGGTGAGGAGGGGAGAGGGGGGTGACGTACCAGAGGGCGGGTGAGGAGGGGAGAGGAGGGGAGAGGGGAGTGACGTACCAGAGGGTGGGTGAGGAGGGGTGAGGGGGGGTGAGGGGAGTGACGTACCAGAGGGTGGGTGAGGAGGGGTGAGGAGGGGTGAGGGGAGTGACGTACCAGAGGGTGGGTGAGGGGTGAGGGGAGTGACGTACCAGAGGGCGGGTGAGGGGTGAGGGGAGTGACGTACCAGAGGGTGGGTGAGGAGGGGTGAGGAGGGGTGAGGGGAGTGACGTACCAGAGGGTGGGTGAGGAGGGGTGAGGAGGGGTGAGGGGAGTGACGTACCAGAGGGTGGGTGAGGAGGGGTGAGGAGGGGTGAGGGGAGTGACGTACCAGAGGGTGGGTGAGGAGGGGTGAGGGGAGTGACGTACCAGAGGGTGGGTGAGGAGGGGTGAGGGGGGTGACGTACCAGAGGGTGGGTGAGGAGGGGTGAGGGGAGTGACGTACCAGAGGGTGGGTGAGGAGGGGTGAGGGGGGTGACGTACCAGAGGGTGGGTGAGGAGGGGTGAGGGGGGTGACGTACCAGAGGGTGGGTGAGGAGGGGAGAGGGGGGTGACGTACCAGAGGGTTTCTCCGTGACCTGGGGCAGGTGGCAGCTGGTGTGGTAGCCCTTGTCACAGCCGTCACAGAACAGCATCAGGTCCTGGGCATCAGACTCAACGTCATCACACACCCCCAGTTAGAACCCACACCCTGGCAAACAGCCTCTCTGCACCACACACACCCTGCCTTCCCAAACACCACACCACCACACACATGCGCACGCACACAGACTGTACGTATGTGTGTGTGTGTGTGTGTGTGTGTGTGTGTGTGTGTGTAGATAGAGATCTCACAGTATTGTTATCTTAAATGCCTATGAACACACCATGCATGTATTTCATGTCAGGGCAAAGCTGGTACCTCTTACAGAGGTAAAAACATACATAAGCCAGAAAATAATGTGGCAGTTAAAGTGTTGAGCAAAGCAACTGTAAAACAGGTGAGGAAAAGTTCAAAGCTGGAGATATGGGTCAAAATAATCATGTTCTTAGGAAAGTATTGTATAGAATACATTTACAATACAATCTCTTCTGCGTTTCTCCAAACATACATACATTCAATGATTATAGCATGAGCAGCTGTTCAGCAAGCAACGTTTGATGTGTGATGGTATATGATTTCAACTCAGGTTTCCATTTCATAAGCTGAGCTTCCTTTAGCAACCAGGAAAACTGACAAACAAAAAGATGGTGATACAGTGATGGAAAAGCAACTGTTCCAAATCATTTTTCAAGTTGCTGATTTAATACAAATCATAAGCATAATACACACACACACACAAAAGATTATTGCTGGAGTCTGCAACACAGAAACTGAAAAAATGCACTAGAAATCTAAGTCATTTTTCTTCTTTTTGTGGTTTTTTTCCAGGTCATTCCTTTTTTCTTCTTTTTTTTGTTTTTTTGTTTATGGAGGTTGGTTTTTGCATGACATTCACACACGTAAGTAAAAAATAACTTTACAGGCTCAAGAACAATCTCGTTTGAAATGCTCAAACAAACCAACAAATAAAGCAAAAGTAAAAAGAAAAGCAAAGAAATGAAAATCACAACAAAATAAAGAATAAATAGAAGAAGGCATGTAGATACATACACTGATAAGCAAAGAAAAAGAAGAAAAAATAATTTCCTAAATGGGAAAACAGTACTCCATGACCTACATACAACCGAGATAAAGATAAAAGCATTTTGCATTAACTAATTAAGCATCAATGACATAGCCCCTCAATGAAATGAACTGCAGCTTTAAAACTTCAAAGCAAATCAGCAGAAAAAACTAATCAGTATGTTGAATGCTTGTTGCAACAGATGCATCCAGAATGCTTGTTGCAACAGATACATCCAGAATGCTTGTTGCAACAGATGCATCCATCAAAGGGTTTCTCTCTTCAGAACTGCAGGTTTTGTGCACCCATGAACTAATAAATCTTTGCCCATTCAAAGATTAACTCTGGGGAGTGTTCTTCAACAGAAACTACACCCTGAAAGACTGGACTCATTCAGCCCAACGCCCCAGCACTGCTCTGGCATAAATAAATTAAAAAAAAGTCTCATAAAAACAGTTTACATGTTCTTACACATATATACACAAACCTTGCGTAAAGGGAACTAACTTCTGCCGTAATTCTGGATGTGTCTATACATAATTTGGAGGAAATTATCAAATTATTTATTTACTTATTTATGTACGCTTATAGTTGACTTGAATTCAAGTTTTTGCGCCTTATACATATTATTAGTAGTGGTAGTAGTAGTTTTTTTTATATATATATTTAAAAAATTTTTTTATGTATTTATTATTTATTCACCTTTTTTTAATTTAAAAAAGAAAATTTTTTTTTTAATGTATTCATCTATTATTTATTCACATTATTATTATTATTATTTTATGTATTTATCTATTATTTATTCACCTTTTTTTTTTTTCTCAAGGCCTGACTGAGCACTGGTCAGGCATCTGCTTGGCAGATGTGGTGTAGCGTGTATGGATTTGTCCAAACGCAGTGACGCCTCCTTGAGCTACTGAAAACTGGAAAAAAAAAAAACCCAACTGAAAACGGAGGAAAAACAGTATATTTTATGAGGATTTTTTTTCCGCATTCATATAGCATGGAAGCCTTCCAAAGCTGAAAAAAAAAAACAACAACGACCCAGGGCTGAATGGATTAATGACTGGTCAGTTTCAGTTTCAGTAGCTCAAGGAGGCGTCACTGCGTTCGGACAAAACCATATACGCTACACCACATCTGCCAAGCAGATGCCTGACCAGCAGCGTAACCCAACGCGCTTAGTCAGGCCTTGGGGGAAAAAAAAAAAAAAAAAAAAAAAAAAAAAAAATGACTGGTCACAGAGGCAGAAAAACAACAAAAAGAAACTGGAGGGTGCGGGGGGGGGGGGGGGGGACACAGAGGCAGAGGAGCGGGGGGGGGGGGGGGGGGATGCAGACAGGCACTGCCCTACACTCACTGGGTCACCGGCGTCCAGACAGATGCAGCACGTCTTGCAGTCGATGCACTGCCACGCCCCTTTCCTGGCCCGCGAGCTCAGCTCTTCCGAGTAGTCCATGCATGATGGGTGAGCTGCACACACACACACACACACACACACAGAGTCAGAATCTAAAATGATTTTTTTGCCAGACTTCACCAAAAGTTCTTTTGAATGTGTTATTAGCAATTCCCAATATGTTATTTGTTACTGCACAAGGTTTGCTGCGTAGTCCTACAGGACATTTGTTATAGTTGTTTGATGTTGGCGTTTATAACGTTTCCATTTTCCCCCTAGCGTTGTCTCTCCCTATTCACCCTCCACACATACACACACTTTTACCCCTCCCCCTCCCACAACCCCTACCCCCTCACGTTTTATTTTATTTTATTTTATTTTATTTTTTTTGGTCTAATATCACTTCAAGTGGAAAGACGTTAAACTGAAGACAACAACAACACACACACACATGCCAAACACACGCACCACACAACACATACATGCCAAGCATACACACACACACCACATACAAGCTTGTGACATGCTAACTCCTTTGTGTGTGTGTGTGTGTGTGTGTGTGTGTGTGTGTTGGGTGGAGAGACTGTGTGCATGTGTATGGATATCAATGTATGAATGAGTTCGTTTTATTACTTTTTACGATGTTAATGATGATGGTGGTGATCATTCTTCATTGTAGTAGCAGTGGATGTAGCAGTGTTCACAAAATTATTATTTTTGTGTCGTTATCGTTAATGTTATTGTTACTGTTGTCACAAGGACAGATTGGAAGACTGGGCGATGCCTAAAATCTTTATCCTTGAGTAATAAAGTTTTTGAATCTTGAATCTTGAATCTTAACTCAAACAATGTACATTTCCTATCAAGGCATTCTAAACTGAACTGTTTACACATTCTGGAAGCATGAAAACGAAGCTTTGTTCAACCGATTAAATCAGCAAGTCTCCATCGATTTTTGCCATTTTAGTGAACCACTGTGGCGGTCTCATGTAGTGCAGAGGAACTGTAGCTGGCATGTAGCTGTGGGGAAGAGCGAGTTAAAGAAGACTCTCTCCATACGAATGGCGAAAGAGACGATGTTAACAGCGTTTCACCCCAATTACCATCATCAAAATATTGCAAGAGGAAGGCTCTTATACTGAAGAGGTGAATGTTGACAAAGAATACCACAATTCTTACGACGGAAGCTAAAGGTTGGGTCATTCAGACACCCACTGGACATCCGAGGGGTCTGTGTAGAGGAGAAGAGAGGACTGGTCGTACCGAGTGAGTTAAAGCAGACCCTATCCGCTTTGCGACAGGCTACCTTTGGCGGTGCAGTCCTTGCAGAAGAGCAGGGCCTCGTAGAGCCCCTTGCGGTTACACAGGGGGGACTGCTGGCAGTAGTCACAGCGCTGCTCCGCCTGGATCAGACCCCGGCTCGGCTCTCCTGCTGCTGCTGCTGCTGCCGGCTCCCCCGACGACTCGGCTCGCTTCAGCAGCTTCTGAGGACAGAGGGTGGGGAAAAACATGGGTAATGATGTCATGCTGAATGTAAGGAATGTGTAAATATGTGTGTGATACTATTGTATTGTTTTGGATTGTATTGTATTGTATTTATGTAACTGTATTGCATTTCTTTGTATTGTATTACCCTTCGTCACAAAATATTTCGCTTTGCAAAATTTAGGCAGCTCTCCCAAGGGACAGTGTGTCACTGCAGTGCAACACTACCCATATATATACATACATATAAATATATATATATCCTTTAGATACTGTTACTATGCCCAAATTGATAAGTATCCAACCGTCTGCAGAACACTCCCCTCTGTGGAAAGCCAACTCATGGATTGCAAAACCAAAATTTCTCTTACTGTTTTATCCCTGGTAATTTACCAGTGTTTCCCTGAGAAAACCTCAGTTTTTTTACTACTGGTGACAAACTCTTTGACATAACTGGTGCCCCCTCCACTCCAACACCCGATCAACTTTTTTTCCTTTTTAGAATTTTTTTTTTTTTTTTTTTTTACATTTTATTTTCCACCCCCTCCCCTAAACCTGCTTTCCCTTCCGTGCTGAATTATGTAATTTCTTATGTGTATAAAACACCTAATAGTGACTAGAAAATAAACCATTAAACTGGAGTGAATAAATCATAATACACTATGCAAACCTAAACAATGTTCTACCTTGTGATGCAGCTCAGAAAAACAATTTAAAAAAAAAAGAAAAAAAAAAGTATAAACTCAAGAAAATAATGCCTTTCATTTCATTTTGGGGAACAGATGAATGTGTGAGTTTCTTTTAATAATAAAAACAGAAAAAAAAAAAATTAAAGGCAAATCATCCATTTTGGTTATTGTTTCTTTTTGTTTTGCTGAGATTGTATGGTGGTGGTGAAATGCTTCTTGCGAAATTGTGGCCTGCACTGTCTGAAAGCCTTAGCACTCTTGCGCCTAAATAACTGTAGTGGCCATGGCTGGAAAGACTTCTTCAGAATTGTGCCCCTTAACAGTTTTCACTTTCAGTTTCAGTAGCTCAAGGAGCTCACTGCGTTCGGACAAATCCATATACGCTACACCACATGACCACTGACCAGCAGCGTAACCCAACGCGCTTGGTCAGGCCTTGGGGGGGGAAATCTATGTATATATATATATATATATATATATATAGAGAGAGAGAGATAAGCTTACATAAATAAATAAATAATAATTATGATATTTAAAAAAAAAGGTAGTTGTAATGAAAATAATAATAATAATAAATAAATAAATAAATAAATAAGACAACAATGATGATAAATAAGCAAATAAATGTAAAACATGAAGACACACATTCACACATACACCCACACATGCAAAACAGATATGCACCAAACACGCAGTTTCACAGATATGAAAGCACAGTCAAATACATATAAACGTACATGAGCTCCAACACACACACACACACACACACACACCACACATTACCCTGCACCTCCTCATTACATCTGCCCCTTAACAGTTGTAACTAAATGCAAATACATGTCTGGAAAGACTCCAGAATCGTGCCCCTTAACAGCTGTAACAAACTGTCCCTGAAGGAATATACCAAGAATTGAAGCTAACAAAGCACGCACGCACAAGAGCT
>NC_134878.1:18699201-18704201 GCF_041734735.1 Babylonia areolata | reverse complement strand
CAGCTATCATGTCCCCAGCTCAGATTATGTTTCATCAGAAATGAAATTAGAGATCTGTCAATTTTTGTTGTGTAATATTGTTTTCACTGAATATGGCTGAGGAATAAAGATTTTTTTTTTTATTATTTTTTTTTGGTTTTCTTTTCTTCTTCTTCTTTCTATTATTATTATCATTATTATTTTTCATAATCCTGTGATGAAAGTTGCAAAGAACACAGAAATGTATCTATATTATTCTCAGAGCAAACCTCACATAAAGACATTAAAGCAATGGAAAAAAAAAACCCGAAATAAAAAAGAAAAAAAAAGAAAGTAAAATGAAAACTCATAAAAATGAAAGTAAACTTAACTCCTATCCACTTCGATCCTAACAAAACATCTGCTGAGGATATAGATATTGATAAGTATAATGAAGTTTAATGAATGAAAATCTCTAGCACGAAAAACAAACAAAACGGTAACATTTCATATACAAAAAAAAAAAAAGAAAAAAAAAAGAAAAAGAAAAATGTTACTTTGATCAATCAAAGTGAGAAATTCTGGCCCTAAATTCTGCACAATGCAACACAGCAAATAACTGCCATTTCTATACACCAAAAAAAAAAAAAAAAAAAAAAAAAAAAAAAAAAAAGCACTGAATCAATTATGGAGTCATAAATACACTTTGGTTGTTATTTTATGGGTCATCAATACGCAGGCAGTTATAAAGGAGAACCACAAGGCAATTTTGACCCTGTTACAGCAAAACAAACACACTGAGCAACATTGTGTTGTATTCTTTTTTTTTTTTTGTCACAACAGATTTCTGTGAAATTCAGGAAGCCCGGTTAGCTCAGTCGGTCGGTCGAGCATCAGACTTTTAATCTGAGGGTCAAGGGTTCCAGTCCCTTACTGAGCGCTTCTTTTCCCCCTCAAGGCCTGAATAAACATGTTGGGTTATGCTGCTGGTTGAGTAGATGTGGTGTAGTGTGTATATACACAGTGTTGCCTCCCTGAAGGAGGGATTGTGGTGTAGTGTGTATATACACAGTGTTGCCTCCCTGAAGGAGGGATTGTGGTGTAGTGTGTATATACACAGTGTTGCCTCCCTGAAGGAGGGATTGTGGTGTAGTGTGTATATACACTGTGTTGCCTCCCTGAAGGAGGGATTGTGGTGTAGTGTATATATACACAGTGTTGCCGCCCTGAAGGAGGGACTGTGGTGTAGTGTGTATATACACAGTGTTGCCGCCCTGAAGGAGGGATTGTGGTGTAGTGTGTATATATACACAGTGTTGCCTCCCTGAAGGAGGGACTGAACTGAACTGAACTCAGGCAGCTCTCCTTGGGGGACAGCGCCACTCACCACTCACCACAGTGCCACTCACCACACCACAGTGCCCACACCACAGTGCCACTCACCACACCACAGTACACACCACAGTGCCACTCACCACACCACAGTACACACCACAGTGCCACTCACCACAGTGCCACTCACCACACCACACCAGTGCCACTCACCACACCACAGTGCCACTCACCACACCACACCAGTGCCACTCACCACACCACACCAGTGCCACTCACCACACCACACCAGTGCCACTCACCACACCACACAGTGCCACTCACCACACCACACCAGTGCCACTCACCACACCACACCAGTGCCACTCACCACACACACAGTGCCACTCACCACACCACAGTGCCACTCACCACACCACAGTGCCACTCACCACACCACAGTGCCACTCACCACACCACAGTGCCACTCACCACACCACACCAGTGCCACTCACCACACACACCAGTGCCACTCACCACACCACAGTGCCACTCACCACACCACACCAGTGCCACTCACCACACCACAGTGCCACTCACCACACCACAGTGCCACACACCACACCAGTGCCACTCACCACACCACAGTGCCACTCACCACACCACACCAGTGCCACTCACCACACCACAGTGCCACTCACCACACCACACCAGTGCCACTCACCACACCACAGTGCCACTCACCACACCACACAGTGCCACTCACCACACCACAGTGCCACTCAACCACAGTCCCACCCAACCACCAGTGCCACTCCACCACACACACACAGTGCCACTCACCACACCACAGTGCCACTCACCACCCACCATGCCACCACCACACCACCAGTGCCACACCCACACACCAGTGCCACTCACCACACACCACACCAGTGCCACTCACCACCACACCACAGTGCCACTCACCACACCAGTGCACACACCACCACGTGCACACACAATCCACCACCACACAAGTGCCACTCACCACACACCCACAGTGCCACTCACCACAAAATCCACACACCCACAGTGCCACTCACCACACAGTGCCACTCCACACACACCACATCCACCACACCATGCCACCCCACCAACACACCACACCACGTGCCACTCACCACCACCACACCACAGTGCCACTCACCACACCACAGTGCCACACACCACACCACAGTGCCACTCACACACACCACACCAGTGCCACTCACCACACCACAGTGCCACTCACCACACCACAGTGCCACTCACCACACCACACCAGTGCCACTCACCACACCACAGTGCCACTCACCACACCACAGTGCCACTCACCACACCACAGTGCCACTCACCACACCACAGTGCCACTCACCACACCACAGTGCCACTCACCACACCACAGTGCCACTCACCACACCACAGTGCCACTCACCACACCACAGTGCCACTCACCACACCACAGTGCCACTCACCACACCACAGTGCCACTCACCACACCACAGTGCCACTCACCACACCACAGTGCCACTCACCACACCACAGTGCCACTCACCACACCACAGTGCCACTCACCACACCACAGTGCCACTCACCACACCACACCAGTGCCACACACCACACCACAGTGCCACTCACCACACCACAGTGCCACTCACCACACCACAGTGCCACTCACCACACCACACCACATGCCACACACCACACCACAGTGCCACTCACCACACCACAGTGCCACCACCACACCAATGCCACTACACACAACAGTGCCACTCACCACACCACAGTGCCACACACCACCACCAGTGCCACTCACCACACCACAGTGCCACTCACCACACCACAGTCCACACACCACACCACACACTCCACCACCAACCACACCCACAGTGCCACTCACCACACCACCACACACAGTGCCACCACCACACCACAGTGCCACTCACCACACCACAGTGCCACACACCACACCACAGTGCCACACCACACCACAGTGCCACCACCACACCACATGCCACACACCACACCACAGTGCCACTCACCACACCACAGTGCCACCCCACACCCACCACCACAGTGCCACTCACCACACCACAGTGCCACACCCACACCACAGTGCCCACACACCACACAGTGCCACTCACCACACCACATGCCACCACCACACCACAGTGCCACTCACCACACCACACCACAGTGCCACTCACCACACCACAGTGCCACACACCACACCAGTGCCACTCACCACACACCACAGTGCCACTCACCACACCACACCACACCACAGTGCCACTCACCACACCACAGTGCCACTCACCACACCACACCACACCACAGTGCCACTCACCACACCACACCACACCACAGTGCCACACACCACACCACACCACAGTGCCACTCACCACACCACAGTGCCCACACACCACACCACAGTGCCACTCACCACACCACAGTGCCACACACCACACCACAGTGCCACACACCACACCACAGTGCCACACACCACACCACAGTGCCACACACCACACCACACCACACCACAGTGCCACTCACCACACCACAGTGCCACACACCACACCACAGTGCCACTCACCACACCAGTGCCACTCACCACACCACAGTGCCACTCACCACACCACAGTGCCACCACCACACCACACCACAGTCCACTCACCACACCAGTGCCACTCACCACACCACAGTGCCACTCACCACACCACAGTGCCACACACCACAGCACACCACACCACAGTGCCACTCACCACACCACACACACCACAGTGCCACCACCACACCACACCACACCACAGTGCCACTCATCACACCACCACAGTGCCACTCACCACACCACACCACACCACACCACAGTGCCACTCACCACACCACACCACACCACACCACACCACACCACACCACAGTGCCACTCACCACACCACACCACAGTGCCACTCACCACACACACCACACCACAGTGCCACTCACCACACCACACCACAGTGCCACTCACCACACCACACCACACCACACCACAGTGCCACTCACCACACCACACCACACCACAGTGCCACTCACCACACACCACAGTGCCACTCACCACACCACACCACAGTGCCACTCACCACACCACACACACCACAGTCCACACCACACCACACCACAGTGCCACTCACCACACCACACCACACCACAGTGCCACTCACCACACCACACCGCCAACTGTGACTTTTTTCTCTTTTTTTCTGTTTGCAAAAACTTGTTTACCTGTTTTACTTTCAAATTGGATTTTCATTCAGCAGAGCTTTGCCAGGGGCAACATTTTGTTGCTATGGGTCCTTTTCATGTGGGCTAAAATGTAAGCTGTACACGTGACCTTGGTTTATTGTCTCTTCCAAACGAGTTTGTATGCACTGGTATCTATCTAACTGCTGTTCAGAAGGATTTTAAAAGTCAGGGTAGTCCAAAAACCAATATCACCCGTGTTTCATTCTCTTCCTCTGCTGTGTGTTATCTTTACTGCCTGCTTCCTCTCTCCACCTCTTCTTGTTTGAACAGCACAGAATTAAAGCACAGAATTAGAGCATAGAATTAGAGCACAGAACTAGAGCATAGAATTAGCTACTCTTGTCAGTTTTTGAGTATCCTGTACAGCATTCTCTCTCTCCCCTTCCTAAACCCCCCCCCCCCCACCTCTATAAATCCTTTTCTCCCTC
>NC_134878.1:18664201-18681701 GCF_041734735.1 Babylonia areolata | reverse complement strand
GCAAGAAAAGAATTAGCAATAAGGTTAGGAAAAAAAAAAAAAAAAAGAAGAAAAGGCCAAATACAGACGGTTTCTGGACAGCATTCAACATTCATACATGTAACCAAAGACAGAATCTCTCTCTCTCTCTCTCCCTCCACATACACACGGTCTTTAATATAACCATACCACTGAAATTCATACGTACCGACACCAGACACTTTGAGAACCGCTAACAGGTATAACTTTCACGCTCAAAAGAAAAAAAAAAATCTGGCCCATAAAAGATCTGAAAGGACTTCCTGACATTTAAAAAAAAAAATTATTTATTTATTTTTTATATTATATTTTCTTCTTTTTTTTTATGCACAGCAGAATGGACGATTGGTACATACCTGTCTTTGTGATTATCATCATCCTCTACCCCCCCATAGGCTATTCATTTCCATCATCTCCATCAGTCAGATGAAAACCCCAATGTTCGCTTCGGCTTGCCCGATTATTCCGCCTGGATGACCACACGTACGAACGTACATTCACGTACGCGCGCGCGCGCACTCGCTCGCTCGCTTGCTCGCGAGAGACAGAGAGAGAGAGAGAGAGAGAGAGACAGAGTCAGATAAAGAGACAGAGACAGAAAGACAGGTGACAGATGAAGGGAGAGAGACAGAGAGAGAGAGAGAGGGGGGAGGGAGAGAGAGAGAGAGAGAGAGAGAGGGGGGAGGGAGGAGAGAGAGAGAGGGGGAGGGAGAGAGACAGAGAGAGAGAGAGAGAGGGAGGGAGGGAGAGAGACAGAGAGAGAGAGAGAGAGAGAGAGAGAGAGAGGGAGGGAGGGAGGGAGGGAGAGAAGAGACACACACAGAGAGAGAGAGAGAGAGAGAGAGAGAGAGAGAGAGAGAGAGAGAGAGACGTAACCTGGATGCCGACAGTGAAACAATACCGAACAGAGGAGGAATTTTGTTCCATGCCCCGTTACGTGACACAAACCGGTGATTAAAGGCATTCCCTTAAACTGTTCATTCAGAAGAGGGGGGGGGGGGAGCTGTATGGTGAGCTGGGGGGGAAACAGGGCAGATGAAGGGAGGTGTCAAAGGATATCAACAACTTGGCAACTTGTTCACACTGGGACGGGCGCAATAGCCGAGTGGTTAAAGCGTTGGACTGTCAATCTGAGGGTCCCGGGTTCGAATCACGGTGACGGCGCCTGGTGGGTAAAGGGTGGAGATTTTTACGATCTCCCAGGTCAACATATGTGCAGACCTGCTAGTGCCTGAACCCCCTTCGTGTGTATATGCAAGCAGAAGATCAAATACGCACGTTAAAAGATCCTGTAATCCATGTCAGCGATCGGTGGGTTATGGAAACAAGAACATACCCAGCATGCACACCTCCGAAAACGGGAGTATGGCTGCCTTCATGGCGGGGTAAAAACGGTCATACACGTAAAAGCCCACTCGTGTGCATACGAGTGAACGCAGAAGAAGAAGGAGAAGAAGAAGTTGACACTGGTGTGGCGTTTGTCTGGCTCAGTTCTGGTTGTATCCATCCCCTCCTGCTTATTTTCTATCAAATAATTTATCAGCTATTTATTTATTTATTTTGCACTGATGCTGTCACAGGAAACAAGCGTACCAAGCACTGGATCGAACAGCACTTAATGGAAACATTAGAATTACTTCTAATTCATGTGTGTGTGTGTGTGTGTGTGTGTGGTGTGTTCACGTTATCTTAGCGGTTTTTATTCCTTCTCGATTCATTCAATCAGCAGTAATTTCACACCCTTGTCATAAGGTTGTACTGAAAGAGGCAACAGCGTCAAAAGATTATCAAACCGTCTCCCTAGTGGGAGACAGACAGATCGAGACAGACGGCGACTCGGAAGACAACACACTCGATGTGTTTGCACACGCCAGTCAGTAGGGGAAAGAACCCCGCAGTCATGTAGTCTCCCCTCCTTCTCCTTCCTCCTCCTGTTCTCTAACACACCAACGCGTTCAATATGAATTTCGCGGCCTGTATATATGATAGTTTCCCCTTCTTCTTCTATCTGCCATAATTTGAAGGCAATCTTGCATCAGTGGTGCAGCTATCAAGCTACCGTTTTATTGATCTCCTGGCTTGTTGATGCTCCGCTGGCTGATTCGTTGGCTTTTCATTTATAGGATTCAACAACAGCTGTTTATCGCTGTTGCTGTTGGCTTCGACTGGCCTCGCTCCCTCTCTCCCTCTCTCTCTCTAAGGCGATGGATGGTAGAGGGGGGAAAAAAACTGTCCAATTCAAGATGCATTCATCAACACTGTCGAATTCAAAACGATCCTATATATGGACTCTGTGTGTGTGTGTGTGTGTGTGTGTGTGTGTGTGTGTGTGTGCATGCGCGCGTGTGTGTGTGTCAAGGGTGGTGGATAACGTCCGCGCACGTGAGAGAGAGAGAGAGAGAGAGAGAGAGAGAGATGGGGTGGGGGAGGAGGTGGGGATGAGAGACGTTTTATTTACCAGGCCTTGGCCTGTTGTGAAAAACAAAACAAAACAAAAAAACCCCAAAAACCTGAACTTATTATACCTGTCAGTTCTCTCTCTCTCTCACACACGCACACACAATAAAACATTAAAAAAAAAAACGGGGCATTAATAACATGAATAAATCACACTGAAGCCGCTTTGCGTGTGCTGCCGTCTGGGAGAAGAGAAGGGAGGTAATTCCACGCTGGGCGGCGCTGCCATCCAGCCTCTTCATCTTCCGAGTGCCTGGTTCCTCCTGCCGGTAACCCCCAACCCCCTCCCTCCCCCCCAACCCCCCCCTTTCCCCCTACACACACACACACACACACCATCCTCCTCAACCACTACCACCACCCTCCTCACGGCTACCGTGACACAGTTTGCTTTTATTTTCCCTCAGTTCTCTTCTGACTCTTTTCTCAGTCACACCCACACACCGTTTGGTTTCCCCAAACTTCGTTTCAGAACCCCTCCCTCCCCTCGCCCCCCGCAACCCCCCCCACCACCACCACCCCCCAGCGCCGCCCCTAGCCCTCTCCCCTCCCCTCTCCCCCCCCCCCCACCTCCACTTCCCCCACCCTGCCAAACCTCATCCACTCTCACCTCTCCCAAGTCACAGTTTTGGATTTCCCGGAGGCGCCGAGGCAGAATGGGTTTGGGGACTTAAAGACTTCTCAATACATCCAGTGTTCAGAGCCCTGTTGTTTCGGCATGGAGTTGTGGGACTACTTGGGAGAGGAACCTTTAATTTTTGTGTGTTTTTTTTCTTCTAATTAACCACCACCACCCCCACCCCCCCCCCCCCCCAAAAAAAAAAATAAAAAAATTCTATTTTATTTTATTTAGTACTCGATGTTCCTCAGTCCAGCCAGTGTGTGTGAACGGGGTTCTCCTGGGCTGACTGTGATCGGGGAAAGTTCAAGGTTCAAGGTTCAAGGGGCGGAAGGTGAGGACAGGGACCTGGTTTTCCTGTGTCGATCCCCTCACACAGTGGATGCCAGTTCAAGACACCGGTGGCCGTTTTTTTTTTTTAAAAAAAAAAAAAAAAAAGGAAAAGAGCTATGGAATCATTTAACCATTAACATTTCTTATCAATTTCTTTCTCATGTTCACGTGGCTTCGTGTGTGTGTGTGTGTGTGTGTGTGTGTGTGTGTGTGTATTCACGTTGCAACACTGATGACGCAAAATGCCACAACTGTCCACGACACCACATCATTTCAATTCAGACTTTCTTCAGTTTTTCGCTGATGGCTTTGTCCAAGGATATTAAAAATACGACAAGCCTCAGACTTCTGTTTTTTCGCTGATGTCTTTGTCCAAGGATATTAAAAATACGACAAGCCTCAGACTTCTGTTTTTTCGCTGATGTCTGTGTCGAGGGATATTAAAAATACGACAAGCCTCAGACTTACTTCAGTTTTTCGCTGATGTGTTTGTCCAAGGATATTAAAAATACGGCGAGCCTCAGACATACTTCAGTTTTTTCGCTGATGTCTTTGTCGAGGGATATTAAAAATACGGCGAGCCTCAGACATACTTCAGTTTTTCGCTGATGTCTTTGTCGAGGGATATTAAAAATACGGCGAGCCTCAGACATACTTCAGTTTTTCGCTGATGTGTTTGTCCAAGGATATTAAAAATACGACAAGCCTCAGACTTCTGTTTTTTCGCTGATGTCTTTGTCGAGGGATATTAAAAATACAAGCCTCAGACTTACTTCAGTTTTTCGCTGATGTGTTTGTCCAAGGATATTAAAAATACGACAAGCCTCAGACTTCTGTTTTTTCGCTGATGTCTTTGTCGAGGGATATTAAAAATACAAGCCTCAGACTTACTTCTGTTTTTTCGCTGATGTCTTTGTGGAAGGATATTAAAAATACGACAAGCCTCAGACTTACTTCTGTTTTTTCGCTGATGTCTTTGTCGAGGGATATTAAAAATACGGCGAGCCTCAGACATATTTCAGTTTTTTCGCTGATGTCTTTGTCGAGGGATATTAAAATACGGCGAGCCTCAGACATACTTCAGTTTTTCGCTGATGTGTTTGTCCAAGGATATTAAAAATACGACAAGCCTCAGACTTCTGTTTTTTCGCTGATGTCTTTGTCGAGGGATATTAAAAATACGACAAGCCTCAGACTTACTTCTGTTTTTTCGCTGATGTCTTTGTGGAAGGATATTAAAAATACGACAAGCCTCAGATTTTTACTTCTGTTTTTTCGCTGATGTCTTTGTGGAAGGATATTAAAAATACGACAAGCCTCAGACTTACTTCTGTTTTTTCGCTGATGTCTTTGTGGAAGGATATTAAAAATACGACAAGCCTCAGACTTACTTCTGTTTTTTCGCTGATGTCTTTGTGGAAGGATATTAAAAATACGACAAGCCTCAGACTTACTTCTGTTTTTTCGCTGATGTCTTTGTGGAAGGATATTAAATGTGGAAGGATATTAAAAATACGGCGAGCCTGTGGCTTGACGCCGGCACTGTACAGAGAAGGATCTTGTTTAAACAGAAACTGTCAGTGGAGGTGGTCGTGTGCAGGACTAAAAGAACTCGAAGAACTTTGTAACTTAGCCTCTCTCTCTCTTTTTATTATTATCATTTTTTTTTTTAACAGAAACAAAAGAGAAAGAGAGAGAGAGAAAAAAAAAGTAATGTCCCATTTCAACGTCTTAAATCATTGCACCTACTGGTTACATTTTCATGGTTTGTGGGACCAAAAACGGAAAAAAAACACAACAAGATGGTGGCACGTTGGTTTAGTGACTGAATCCAACAGAAAAATTGTGAGTAAAATAACGCTGAAAATGGGTTCCAACATCTACCAATGGAAATATCGTTTCATACACGCATTAAAAACAACAACAACAACAACAAAAAAACTGGTAAAATAGTTTCCTGAATATAGGATGCTAATATAGGACTTAACCCCCCACCCCACCCCCACCAAAGAAAAAAAAAATCTGAAAAGATTAAAAACACCTCTGGGAGCGAGCAGCAAGCAAGCAATAAACCCGAGACGGAGATCTCCATGACCACCAGTCCAGTTGTTTCCGTTACCCATTATTTTACTGACGGTAACCCGAGGCACGCGCACACACACGCACACACTCGTTGCTTTAGTTTTCCCCTTTGCCTAATTGTTTACGCCACAACTGACACGAAAAACAAAACGAAACGAAACGAAACTACTACAGGAAGAACTTGTCTGGAACTTTCTCCTCCATGAACCAGAATCTGATGCAGTTTTTGTGCCCCCCCCCCCCCTCTCTCTCTCTCTCTCTCTTAATAATCAATGGCTGTTTGATTCATACATTATTACAAACTCCTGCACACACAGTCCAATCGGCTTTTCTTGCCGCTGTATCTTCTTGTGCACGTGCAGTGTGCGTCGTGCGTGTGTCGTCAGCTCGCTGCCGATCGTTAAAGCTTGCCGGAGACGGGTCGTCGCCTCACCACTTTTTTTTTATTTTTTAATATTTTTTTTTTTAAATATTGTATTTGATAACAATTCATTATTTTTCTGAGCAACGTTTGACAGACAGCATGAACGGTTACCGACTGTGTCAAAACATCCTTGCCACACCTTGTTGGAAAGCACACACACAGCCCAACAGGAAACGCACATGCATTCGCTCGCGCGCGCGCGCGCGTACACACACACACACACACACACACTCACACACCACACACACAAACACACACCACACACACACAATCATTTCAGAGACGCGCGAATATGCAAGCAAACCGAACAGTCTTACACCATTTGAAGACACCAGAACTACGTTAACGAAGCATTTTCCAATGCAAACCAAACCGACAGACCAAAGTCTAATCGAGTAAAATACATAATAATCCATAACATTGTGCTATTCTGAACGTGCCGTCTAATTCACCACCACAATAAACAGATGCGTAAATAAAGAAACAGCCACATGCACAATGACCCCCCCTACTAAAATAACTCATACTGTGTGCACAGAACAGGCAAGGCGAAGACCTACACTGGCCCTGAAACAGTCACAATGAACAACCCGCAGTTTGGGAATGCTAACAAACAGATTAAATTGGAGTATTCAGGGGCCAAATCTAGAAAGCCGCTATGATGAACGGGTCTTCAAGGCAGAAACTGTGAAAGGATGAGTCAATTAACAGAGAAACCTTTCTCCTCAGAAACACGCACGCACGCACGCATGCACGCCCGCACACAATACAAACACTGTCTCTGATCTGCATGCACATTCACTTCACACGCACATGCACGCGCGCGCTCGCACGCTTGCACACCAATAATAATAATGATGATAATAATAAACAACTAACAAACTGACAAAACGGAGATTGAGCAACAAAAACAGACGGAAATCAATTGAGTGCTCTCTGATGGTTTTTTGTTTTTTTTTGTTTTTTTTTTCGTACAACAGTGATTTCAATCTGGTGGTTGAAGTGAGAACAGCTGACGGGCACTCCAGCCAGTTCTCACAGCAAGCAACCCCCATTCACACTGTCGAGACAGAGTACGGTGGGAGAAAAAACACTGTACGAAGGGACGAGGTGGGGTGTGGTGTGGTGTGGTGTGATGTGGTGTGGTGTGTTGGGGGTGCAGGCACAATCCGGTTTGTCACATGCCCGCTATGTTGTTATCAATATACTGCACTGCTCGCGGAAGTTTACACGACAGCTGCGATATATATATATATATATATATATATATAAAGAGAAAGAGAGACAGACAGAGAGAGAGAGAGAGAGAGATACAATCCCCTCAACCCCCCCCCCCCTCCCCCCGCTCCATTCCACCCCTTTCTCATTCTCTGGGAGGATGCAATGTTATAATGCTAAACCCATTATCCTGATAAAACATAATATGTTAAACAAATTCTGGTTCCCATAATCACCCGACGTCACGCACTCAGGCACACACGTCACCCCCCCCCCCCCCCCCCCCCCCCCGGTTCCCCCCGCCCTCACAAATCCAGTATATCCCGCTGTCTAGTGTTACTGTATCAATCATTTATAATTGCTCATATTCCCACCATAAAAAAAACAACAACAAAAAGCAGATAGCTCGATTCACACTCCTTTAGCCGTTGGTGTTTCTTTGTTGTTGTTTTTTTTTTGTGTGTGTGTATTTGTTTGTTTTCCCCTCCAACAGCTGCCGGTGAATTCATTACGCTCAACCTGGAAGCGTCTGCACAGTGTTTGTGTATCCGGTCTCTTCAATCAAGTCGTTGTCCTGCCTGTTTCGGAATAGGCCTGACGTAAACAGGAGCCCCCTACAAGTAAGGGTGGGGGTGGGGGGGGGGGGGGGGGGGGGGGGGGGGGGAGCACTAAAAGCACACACACACACATACACACAGAAAAGAAAAGAAAAGAAGAAAAGAAAAGAAAAAACCCAAAAAACCAGCTGCTTCTCAATTCGGTGAATGGCCAGTGAATCGATCTTGATTCTAACTGACGTCCTTCAATGCAGCATACTTGACTGTAAAAACTACCACTGGTGTGTCTTTCATATATATATATATATAATTGCTTTCTTAATCTTTATTTTATGGGAGAACAGAAGAAGAAGAAAACAGAGAAAAGAGAATGGAAGAGAAGAGATGAGAGAGAGAGAGAGAGAGAGAGAGAGAGAGAGAGAGAGAGAGAGAACAAGAAAAAGTCAAAATCGAAACTGAAACCAGACCAGTCCAAACAGCAGAACACTCCTCCTGTATTCGCGGAAAACGGGAACTTTTCCTTAGAGGGGGGGGGGGGGGGGGGGGGGGAGGGAAAGGGTTGGGGGTGAAGAGAAGGGGGGGGGGGGCAGGACAAAGGAGGGGGGGGGGGTGAGGTGCGGGGTGAGGAGGGCGAGAGAGAGAGAGAGAGAGAGAGAGAGAGAGAGATTGCGAGAATTGGTTTCTCATTTTTTCTCTTTTTTTGGGGGGAGGGGGGGGGGGGTATTGTGCATTTTGCATTCTTATTAAGCAAACAAGACTTTGCCATTTGTGGAGGGGTGTGAGTGCACACAGTACAACCAGCTTCAACTTTACCACATCATCAGATCTTCACAGTATAATGCTATTATTCCGTCATCAGGACAGCGCCATTTCTTTTTTATCTCATCAAACGCTTTATATACTTGTACTTGTAAATAAAGATACGAGTTCGTTTTTTTTTTTGTTTGTGTGTGTGTGTGTGTGTGTGTGTGTGTGTGTGTGTGTGTGTGTGTGTGTGTACAGTTTCATTATTTCCAGAGAACATCGAACACCTAAATCTGAAGACAGAGAGAGAGAGAGAGAGAGAGAGAGAGAGAGAGAGAGAGAGAGAGAGAGAGAGAGAGACAGACAGACAGACAGACAGAGACAGAGAGAGAGACAGAGAGAGAGAGACAGAGAGAGACAGAGACAGAGAGAGAGAGAGACACACACACACACAGAGACACACAGAGAGAGAGAGAGAGAGAGAGAGAGAGAGAGAGGAAAGACATGAAAGGAGAGGGAGAGAGGGTGAGGGAGAGGGAGAACGGAAGCTGCGAAGCTCATAATATGCGTGTCGTGTTACAACACACATACACACACACACACACACAGGGACGCATATAAAAAACAAAACAAACGTGCAACCCGATAGGTTTAGCCGATTTATAACGTTATTTTTCTTCCTTGTCTTTTTATTTTTATCTTTTTATTTTTTTTAAAGCAGCGCTTGTTGCGTTTTTCTCTCGTTTTCAATTCGTCGAGGCATGACAGCTTGTGTACGAACCCCCGACAATTTTGATTTCAAACCGTCAACTGAACTTTCACTGTACGTGTTATACTACACTCAAGATCATGCGCTTCTAGACGGATTCAGAGGTAGGCATTCAGTATGTAACTACTGTGTTCACCTCCATTTTACACTACAGTCCTCTTACTTTTCTGGTCACCTTTTGTTTTGCAAGCACACACCCTCCTCTCTCTCTCTCTCTATCACACACACACGCACACGCACGAACGTACGCACGAACGCACGCACGCGCACACACACACACACACACACACACGCACGCACGCACGCACGCACACACACACACACACACACACACAGAGAATGAGTCTGACCAAAGCAAACAAATATTACAATTCAGACGTGAACTATCATTTCCCTCAGGCAGTGTGCGCCACTAACAGTCACGGACATCCGGAATCTAATCGTTATTTTTATCTTCTTTTTTTTCTTTTTTTTCCCCCCAATACCGTCTTCACGTTTCTCCTGCACTGCGAGGGAGAGAGAGAGAGAGAGAGAGACAGACAGACAGACAGACAGAGAGAGAGTGCGTGTGTGTGTGTGTGTATGTGTGCGCCCGCACGCGCCTCTGTGCATGTGTTGTATCTGTGCGTGCGCGCGCGCGCGCGCCTGTGTGTGTGAGCGCGGGCACTGATTTACAGCGACATGGAGCAAAGTGACACTGCTTTTTATTTCAGGGATATTTGTGGACCTTGACTGTGTGTGATAGAGAGAGAGAGAGGGGGGGAGAGAGAGATGGGAAAAGGACGGCATGTGACGAAAGCAAATTACAGGGGTGTCGTGTGGTGAAGAATCCGACCCTTCGACTGAAACCAGTTCAGGATTATGCACTGGCAGCACGGAGCTTCAAGTTCGAATCCCGACAACAACGCTCAGAGGATCAGTACAAAGAGACGACAGTGTGTTTTCCCCGAGGATTAAAAACGAAGAGAGAGAGAGAGAGAGAGTAGTTGGAAGTCGACTGAACGCCACTCAACGTTTCAAGGGTTTAACGGGTCTAAACGGAAATAACAAAACCATTAGCCCAGTGTCTTGTAAATGCCAGGTTTTCTTCGTATGCATTATTTCGGTGGTGGTTGTTGTTTTGTTCTTTTTTCCGGTTTGTTGTTGTTGTTGTTTTTCCTCCTCTTTAACCATGCATTCACAAAACACTATATATATACGCACGTATGCCCGCGCGAAGCGCGCCACACGCGGAAGCCTAATATCACGTACTGCAAAAACAAACAAACAAAAAAACTCCAAAATAATGAACGAACTAACGTGCGCTTGCATAAACACCCCCCTCCCCACCTCCCCCGCCACACACACACACACACACACACGACAGCGATATGGATTTTCTTTCACAGTCCCCCCAACCCCACCCCACCTCAGAAAAAAAAAAAAAAAATCAACAGATGTTTAACACTGTGCTTTGCAAATGGGTGCATGAGCAATAGAGCCTGCAGACTTGAAGCATTCACACTGCACAACACTGAGCACTCTGCATACAGGAGACTCAGGGTTTCCACACTGAAATCACCACGTTACCTCCACAGTCACATGGAAAAGTGCGCCACCCTCCGTATCTTCCACCCACAAAGACCTGATTTCAGACTCAACTCATGGCTGATATTCAGAGAGAAGAACTCAGAAGCAAAAAAGCACCCTGTGCCTGTGGGGTATGACGACGTCCCCCCAGTAAAATATCACCGTGCTGGGGGTCCTTTTCACCCTGTGCTCAGTTCACAGATTATATCTGATGACTGTACAGACAGGTTTCACATTAATGGCGGATAACAGTATTGTTTCAGCTTTGAGGGTTTCATGAAACCAGCCTGATCGGTCCCTTTTGTTTTTTTATGGCGGAAAACATCGGGCTTTCCTGTGTAATCCCGAGCGAAGAGCGCGCGCGCGCGCACACACACACACACACACACACACACACGTACACACGCACACTCATTGAAGTGAAAACAGGCAGTGCAATACGAACGAGCGACTGCGTTAAAGCCACAACAAACACTACAACTTGTTAACACACTACAACTAACACTGCAGTACCAAGGAACGTTGTGCGTTTCGTTTGTCGTGTCACTTTCTCCCAGCTCGTCAAAACAGGAAGGATGCTAGTTCTTTCCAGTGTCAAAGGCGAGAGACGGGGGAGGGGGGTGGGGAGAGAGAGAGAGAGAGAGAGAGAGAGAGAGAGCTGTATGGAGGGTTGAGTGGATGACAAAGAGAGTGAGACAAGGCTGGTGGGTTGCAAACACTAACCTTCATACAAACTTGTTTACATCTCCATGGGTGCAAAACGGAGGGATAAACAGACACACACACACACACACACACAGATCGAGGGAGAGAGGGACAAGGGTGGTCGGGAAATGGGATGGACGTGGCAGCAATATTGAATCATAAACATATCAAATCCCGTCAGTTAGACGTTTCCTTCTGTTCATTCCATGAAAAATAAATTTCGACAAATTCTGGTAATATATCTCGATTTTTTTTTTTTTTTTTTTTTTTTTTTTTTTTTACCTGAGTAGTGTTCCAAAATCAGTTATGTTGTCATTCAGAAATGTTTCTCTGATGTCCCTGTGTGCACTCAAATAGTACATGTCTTTCATTTTCAATGCGAGATTTACAACTCAAATAGTACATGTCTTTCATTTTCAATGCGAGATTTACAGCATAAACACACCTTTTTATCTGTTGAATCGCTGTATCGGTGTAAGTTATTATTAACTGGCAATACATTCAATCTCAGTTGTGTGATTGCTACTCTGTAACAACCCTACACGTCAATACTTGAGATGTATGCTTCTTTTTCAAAAACAGTTTTAAACGACGTGTAGCTCATATATCTGTCACTGTCTCTCAAGGATCCAGTGATGGACGGAGGGAGAGAGTGAAGGAATGCGAGGAACAGGGAAAACAGAAGACAGCAAAAAGAAAATGGGCATACAGAGACAATCACTGTGTGAGTGCGCGCGTGTGTGTGTCGGAGGGACGGTGGGGATGGGGGTGGGGGTGGGGGGGGGCGGGGGGGAGGGGCAGGGAGGGAGGTTCGTTCATGGAGTAATACGAATATGCCTTACCAAAACTACATCCATATCAAAAGATACGAGTTGAAAGAGAGCGAGCAAACTTCTGCATGCGCGTGCGTGTGTGCATGCGTGCACGAGACAGTTACAGGATGAAACAAACAAAAAAGGTTAATGAGCATGCACGCATGCGTGTGTGTGTGTGTGTGTGTGTGTGTGCCGTACTGTACAACAGCTTAAAAATACCACGCACGCACACTCGCACACAAACGCGCACGCACGCGCGCGCGCGCACCCACCCACACACACTCACTGCCACAAATGCATGACCAAGTGGCACACGCCATGTCTTGTTTCATCTTAGGCTCAAATTAGGTCAATACGCAACGCCCAGTCACTTTCACTTTCCTTTCCAACTCCTCAGAAATATATTCCTGTGTTGCTGCTGTGTAAAAGTACAATATATAGATCGCACGCGCGTGTGTGTGTGTGTGTGTGTTTACTCCGCTCCTCTTCTGACACCCACATGCTTATGATCCCCCCCCCCCCCCCCTGCTTGAACCAAAAAGTATGGCCAACGCAGTTATTCATACCAAGCCCCCATTCTTTGGAATCAATTTCCTCAGCCTCTCCGTCACTCAACTTCGCTGCATTCTTTCAAATCCAGTCGGAAGACCCACCTTTTCCCCCTACTGAATAATTCTCAACAGCTCATCCCTTTCCAGTCTGAACTAAAATGACGATTAACAATCATGCATACACTTATCTAGAGAATAAAACGTATCCCGTGTCGTTCCTACTACAACCAGCACGAGAGGTCTGACTGCTTTAATTCAATGAGATTCGGAATGCTCGTATGACTCATTCAAACGCTATTCCCTTGGCCTCAATTGAGTTTTTTTTAATGATCGGATCGAGAAAGAGATCTCATTATTCTTAATATCGTTATTGTTATCATTATCATTATTAGCGTGATTATTAGCAATACCAGCATTGTTCTTATTACTATCATCTTGCTTTTCAATTAGCCCACGGCACTTTTTGTCTGTGGGGGGTGACAGGAGAATGGGAGTACATTGGATAACTTTCAGTTTCTTGTTTCTGATTCACGGGTGTTGGTGAGTGACTCAGTGGGCGTGTGTGGGCGTGTGTGTGTGTGTGTGTGTGTGGGCGTGTGTGTGTGTGTGTGTGTGTGTGTGTGTGTGTGTGTGCGTGTGTGTGTTACGTGTGACCCTGGTCACTTGTTGAGAGTTTTGGAGTACGTGGGGACGGGGTGGTGTCTACGGGTGGTGTATGTTAACTGGGAGTGTTCAGTTCAGTGCCTAAGACAGACAGGATGGGCAATTAACAGTCACAGACAGACAGTGGGGAGAGAGGGAGGGAGGGAGAGACAGGCAGAGAGAAACAGACAGACTGACAAACAGACAGAGACAGAGACAGAGAGACAGCCGTGGGACGGAAGCGGAGAGTGAAAATTTGCGAGGAGCAAAGCAGCAGCTGAGACTAACAGAAAACGGGCAAGCAGAGACTGTGTGTGTGTGTGTGTGTGTGTGTGTGTGTGTGTGTGTGTGTGTGTGTGTGTGTGTGTGTTTCTGTCAGTGTGTGTGTGTGTGTGTGTGTGTGTGTGTGTGTGTGTGTGTGTGTGTGTGCTTCTGTCAGTGTGTGTGTGTGTGTGTGTGTGTGTGTTTCTGTCAGTGTGTGTGTGTGTGTGTGTGTGTGTGTGTGTGTGTGTGTGTGTGTCAGTGTGTGTGTGATGCGTGCGCGTGCTCGCGGTGTAAACATCCGCGTAAAGACCGATTCTCCTCCCACCCCCCTTCCTCGCATGTGCGCGTGGGCCGTCACATGAATGCCATTGTCGCATTCCAGAAAGAAACTGCAGTGACTGTGTGTCCATGTGTCAGGGTTTTTCCCCGATAACCTCTCAAACTGATCACACTCCTCTGACAAATCTAAACACGAGGGATTCCTTCTTGCTCGAGCGGCCGCGCCGCTTATTTTCGCTTGCTGACTACAACTCCCTCAACGCGAAATGTTCTAAATTATTCCAACTGAACGTCGCCTCTCAACGGTTGTCAACTTTCATTTTTACAATTATCTCCCCCTTCTGTCCCTCCCCACACCCCCACACGCACACACACACTCGAGGGCCTCCAAAAAGTTGGCACAGACTTTACCAAACCAGCACACAGGTTTATTAACTTGTTCCGGGTACAGGAGATGGCGAACCAGCGGGGTGGGGTGGGGTGACTGTATTACATGCGTGTGCGAGGTGTATTGCATGCGGGCCTATGTGTGTCCATGGCCACTGACAGTAACGTGTTTATCTAGTTCCTTTTCTTCTACCACCACCCCTCGCCCGTCCCCCCCACACCCCCCCACCCGTCCCCCCAAATTCTTCCGCGGAGTCTTTGCGACCATCGCTAGTCAGTCATGACACGTATCGAACCGTCCCTCACCTCAAGTACACCCCCTTCTCCCTTCCCTACATTCGGCATCTTATCCCTCCCTCTCTTGTCTCTTTGAATGCAAGGGCCAGAGTGGGGGTGGGGAGACCGAGAAAGAGAGGGAGAGATGGGGGGGGGGGGGGGGGGGGGGGAGAGAGAAAGAGAGGAGGAGAGAGAGGAATAGACTGTGAGAGTGGGGGAGGGGGAGGGCAGGAGAGCTAGATGGAGGGGAGGAAGAGAGAGAGAGAGGGGGGAGGAGAGAGATGGATGTAAAGGGAGAGAAGGGAGAGAGAGTGTGTGTGTGTGTGTGTGAGAGAGAGAGAACGAGAGGGGTAGACAGGTTGAGAGAGAGAGAGAGAGAGAGGGGGGGGGTGTGGGGGTGGCAGGAGAGCTAGAGGGAGGGGAGGGAGAGAGGGGGGGAGAGGAAAGAGATGGACTGAAAAGGAGAGAGGGGAGAGAGAGTGTGTGTGTGAGAGAGAGAACGAGAGCGGTAGACAGGGAGAGAGAGAGGGAAGAGAGAGAGAGAGGAGAGAGAGAGAGAGAGGGAGGGAGAAAAAGAGGGGGTACACAGATTGAGAGAAAGAGGGGGCAGGAGAGAGAGAGAGAGAGAGAGAGAGAGAGGCAATGAGGTGAGAGCGAGACCAAAACAAATCTTAAAAATGGGGACTGATACATGAATGTTTATCTTTAAAAAAAAAATTTTTAAAAATCGTCACTTTTACGCTAGTAATCCGAGTAATCGACGATGTCCCCGACTGTTGACGTCAGCCTTGTGATGCACGCCACATGACGTCACAGCTCACAGCACCACTGACCGACACGCAGCGCTCAGCACACACCGTCATCCCAAAACACCAAGCAAACGGGAACACTGAGAAACACGATCATACACGAACGCATGCACGCACACGCACACACCCGCCCGCGGTCCACTGATCATAAGTATCATCACAGGACACACACACACACACACAGAGTTTCAGTTTCAGTTTCAGACACAGCATTCATGTAACTAAAAGCTCGCCAAAGACAAGCCGTGGAGAGAGGTTGACCAACCATAGACACTATAATAGATAGTAGTGTCTGTGGATCAACCAACCTTTTTGTTTTTGGGTGGTCTGCCTCTTCGAGCTGGTACGCCGCTTCCTCCAGGTTTGAGACTGTGTGGAGTTGAACCTTTCGTCTTCATTTTTTTTGTTTTTTTTTTCTCTCTCCTTCCTGTTTCGTTTTTGTGTGGCCCGGACTGACCTGAAATGACCACCATCCCACCATTTTAGTCAAGTAAAATTTATTTTATTGATTTGCTTATTCTTTAAAAAAAAAATTTTAATTTTTTTTTTTACTGATTTATCAAATTGCTTCATTTATTCATTCTTCGTTGGCTGGCAACTGATATCAACCCCGGGTTCATTTTCTTAAAAAAAAAAAAAAATCATTTCGAAAAAACAAAACAAACAAAAAACAAAAAAAAAAAAAAAAAAAGAAGAAAAAAAACCAAACAAAAACAAACAAACAAACCTCGTTTAAGTATCTAAATTAATTTATTGATGTCATTACTTCAATTATGTAACAATCACATTTAAAGTGGGGGTTTCACTGCCAGTGGGTTTTTTTTTTCTACTCAACTTCCAGTGTTGCATCTTTTATTCATTGAACATTCACATATACTTTTTGTATTCAATTGTTATATATTATTAACTATCAGTCATTCGGTTTTTTTTTTTTTAATCATTTACTTATTTCAAGCGTCAACTTTTAATACTGCCATTGATAATCCCATAACTGATTCTAAACTAAAAAAAAAAAAAAAAAAAATCTACCGTTTACCATTTACCTCAGTCTCTCTTTCTCTGATCTGAGAATGAAATGCAAATGAGAAATATGAAAATTATCGCAAATAAGAAATATGTAAATCAACAAAAAAAGTCTTTCTATAGTGTGAGTTAAACGTGCAATTTAAAATTTACAAAGTAAAAATTATATCTAAAATCTTCAATTTCTTACTTTAATCGATCACCTTTTTTTTTTTTTAATAGAAAAAAATACTGTCATCCAAATTCAGACAAACAAACCATATAATCTTTTAAAGATTTACTCAGTTATCAGGTGTTCCATAAGGCTTTTTTTCCTTTCTCCATGAAAAAAGGTAGCTTTAAAAAAACAACAACTGACACCATGTAAATATCAATATAGTGTTCGTTCTCAGCATAAAACAAAAGCGAAAAAACAACGAATAAGAATTCAAAACATATAGTCCCCCACCCCCATCTCTATTCGATCTGCACCAATTAATTTTAACAGTGACGATAACAAGACACTTTAACTCAGCCCTGCAGATAAATAGAGTAGGGTTTCCAAAAAAACAAATACACAAACAGAACGAATCAGCTTGTCGGACTCAGCAATATCCTTTCTAATGTTCGCCACTTGGCTTAAACTGCTTTTCATTTTGGTCTTCGCTTATTTTTCTCTACCAGTAGTTAAGCTGAGCTTTCTAGAAGAAAGCGCCAAAGCAGCAGTTGCCCTTTACCACAGTGAGTGAGTGAGACCACTACGCTGGCTGGCCCAGAGCCGAAACAGATCTACACACCACGCTTTCACTATGATCCATGTTAGCCAACGATCTCGATTATTCTTACTGCTTACTGAGAGTTTGACAGACGTTCACAGGCTCCAGTCGTCCAGTCCTGTCATCAGAGCTGTACGTTCGATTTTTCAAAGACTCTGGACTCGTCGTTTGATGGACTTTGAGTACGCTGAGGAAAAAAGTGTG
>NC_134878.1:18519201-18659201 GCF_041734735.1 Babylonia areolata | reverse complement strand
CACATATATATATATATATATATATATATATATATATATATATATATATATATATATATATATATATTTTTTTTTTTTTTTTATTAAAGGAAAGGGTCAAATGGCGATGTCTCTCCCACTGAACTCAAAGTGCACGGAGAAATGACTGAAATCTGACAGGCTGATTGGTGTATCACATGGTGTGACGTCACAAGATGCACACAGGGCCTCATCTTTCATCGTCTACAGCGGTAGTGATCTGAGCCAAAGCTGTGGTGACAACATCAACATCAACATCAACAGAGACAAACACACAGACACACACACACACACACACACACACACACACACACGGCATGATATGACATAATGTCATATAACACAATATGACACAATATGACTTGACGCAATACAATACAAATGACCAAACTGAGCATACCATACCATACTATACCATGAGTCTAGTCTGGACCAGACTAATCATAGTACAGTAGAATACAGTATAGTACAGAACAGTACAGTGTAGTACAGCAAAGAACAGTACAGTGCAACACCATACCATACCATGCCACACCACACCATACCATACCACACCACACCACACCATACCATACCATCCCACACCACACCATACCATACCACACCATACCATACCATACCACACCATACCATACCATACCATACCATCCAACACCATACCATACCACACCATACCACACCACACCATACCATACCATACCACACCACACCATACCATACCACACCACACCATACCATACCATCCAACACCATACCATACCATCCCACACCACACCATACCATACCATACCATACCATCCAACACCACACCATACCATACCACACCATACCATACCATACCATCCAACACCACACCATACCATACCATACCATCCAACACCACACCATACCATGCCATACCATACCATACCATACCATACCATACCATACCATACCATACCATACCATACCATACCATTCCATACCATACCATTCCATACCATACCATACCATACCACACCATACCATACCATACCATTCCATACCATACCATACCACACCACACCACACCATACCATACCACACCACACCATACCACACCACACCATACCACACCACTCCACACATACCATACCATACCATACCATACCATACCATACCATGCCAAACTGTAAAGTACAGTACAGTATAGTACAGTATAGTATAGTATACAGTACAGTACAGTACAGTACAGTACAGTACAGAATGGTATGGTATGGTATGGTGTCATGTGTTGTGGTGTTGAAAAGTACAGTACAGTTCAGTACAGTATGGTGCAGTTCAGTATGAATGGTACAGTATGGTATGGTATGGTATCATACAGTATAGTATGGTATGGTATCATATAGTATAGTGCAATAAAATATGACAGAAAATGCTATGATGTGAAGCAACACGTTACAATATAATACATAATATGAGATGTGATATGCTGTAATGTGCTGTGATATGATATGATATACAAGATACAAGAATACTTTATTATCTCAAAAAGAGAACTTGTTGACATGTTTTCTGATATACAGGTGACACAACAAGGCAATTCACAGTCCAACACAAAGTTTCATCATTTAATAACAAATTTTCTTCTCAGTACACGTACACTGATGTATACAAATAGTTGAAAATTACATGTGTTTTAATCATCCTTTTTGTATTGTGTGTGTGTGTGTGTGTGTGTGTGTGTGTGTGTGTGTGTGTGTGTGTGTGTGTTTTGATGCGGTGTGAAAAGATCAGCATTGCGAAAGACAGGAGTTTTAAAGAAAGATAACTCGTACCGTCTTTATTTTGTAAAGCATGCTGCCTTACTTCCCGTTGACCAGAAGGCGCTTTGGCATGCTGTCATTTTGCTCGATTGGGAATCGGGTTGACACAAGGTGATGAATATATTCCGGCATTTTTTTGTTTATCGTTTATCCATTTCATCTATTCATGTGGCATCTGGTCAAATATATATATATAACTTATTTTTTCACGTGTGCATGGTAAATCATACAGTCGCGTCTCTCCACGTCCTGCAAACGAGAACAAGAGAGGCAAGGCCTTCAAGACTCACTTGTGATACACTTAAAAAAAAATCCAAGCTTTTTATGTATTGAGTATAATTTCAGAATGTAATGTTTAAGATGAGAAAGATCAGTTTAAAGCAAATTAAATCCCCTAGCATTAATTACAGAGTAATTTCCCTGTTTTACTAACTGCACCAAAACGTTTGCAAAATAAATAAAACTTCCATGCTCAGCAAAAGAAGTTCCTGTTTGAACAAAAAATGATAATAATGACTGCTCTTGTTGTTGGGTCAGAATATCAGATCAAAGTGCCAAGTTTAGAGAATACAAAAAATATAAATATAACAGTAAATGCAGTTTGCATATAATTAGGCTTCATTTTTTAAATTTTTTTGTGCCCATCCCAGAGGTGCAATATTGTTTTAAACAAGATGACTGGAAAGAACTGAATTTTTCCTAGTTTTATGCTTAATTTGGTGTCAACTGACAAAGTATTTGCGGAGAAAATGTCAATGTTAAAGTCTGCCACAGACACACACACACACACACACACACACACAGACAACTGAACACCGGGTTAAAACATAGACTCACTTTGTTTACACAAGTGAGTCAAAAATGCGAGCGGGGGGGAAGAAGAAAAAAAAGAATTGCACACAATGCACCAAATGCAGCGAGAAGTTGCTTTGCACGGGCAAAACAACTGAACCGTCTTTTTGATTGGACAGTTGTCTGATTGGCATACTTCACTGAACTTCATGCGTAATGGTACAAAGGTTACAAGTGTCGTCTGCGAGACAGATTATCTGCAAGGAATCAGTCCTGGAATGTTTGCATGCGAACTGCGACAATTTGGTATGTGGACATTAAGTCACAAAGTACAAACAGAACCAATGCTTCGACACTGTTTGTGCCAGGACTTTGGTGAAGTTTGGAACTTTGACTGTCAACATATCGCAGTGAGAGGCGTTTCCACTTTCACAGGTGAGCGAGTCTCGTGTCGTGTTTGTCAGTTTAGTCTGGTGACTTGCACTCTGTCTGTCTCTCTTGTCTGTTTTTAATTTTCTTGCTCCCTCCCCTTCTCTGTTTGTTCCGTTTGATTCTTTTGCTGTCTGTCTGTCTGTCTGTCTGCCAGTCTGTCTGTTTTTGTTTTTTTTCCTTTCGATTTTTTGTTCCCTCCCCACCTTTCCATGTGTTCCTCTTATTTATTTATTTTTTTGCTCTCTGTCTTTCTGTCTGTCTGTCTTTCTGTCTGTCTGTCAGCCCCTATGTCTGTGTTTTTTTCCTTTCGGTTTTTTGTTATCTCCCTGTCCACTTTCTGTGTGTTTCTTTTATTTTTTTTTCAGTTGCTCTGTCTGTCTCTGTCTTTGTCTCTCTGTTCGTCTCTCTCTCTGTTTTTTTTTTCTTTTTGTTTTCAAAGTGAGCAAGCTGAAATCATTTTGTGAAAGCCAAATAATCCTTCAACTCTTCCACCACCACCCACCACCCCTAAAATAAAAAAAGAAATCAAAGAAAAAAAGAAACACAAGCAACAAGAAACGGACAATCAAAAACAAAAATGCCACCCACACTGCCCTCCACTAAAAAAACAACAACAAAAAACAAACAAACAAACAAAACCAACAAAAACCGATGTTTTGATTTGGTATTTTGGAAGTCTCTTTTCTTCCCCTTTCCCTCTGCCAGCCATGCAGTCAATATCTATTTGACCGTTTTAGAGACTGTTTCGTTCTGAAAGGGAACTGCGTTTTACATCCATGTCTCGGAAACAGAATCACACACACTTGTGTTCCACTGTCAGTTTTGAACCCACTGTGACTGGCTCAATGTCGTCCAGATTCGCCTGTTCCCGTTTCTCCCAATCCCGACTATTAGCTAAATCAAGTTAATATTCCCCGAGTTGCCTTTCGCCTACCTGCTCAATTGCTCTCTGTGTGTGCGTACGCACACGTGTGTCTGGGTGTTAAGACAACAACAGCAACAACAACAGCAACAAGAGGGAAGCTTACTTTCTCTTGGGTTGACCAGTGTCTAGTCTGTGTAATGGGAATTTTGGTGAATAAAAGCGTCTACTTTTCTTGCTTTGGATAAAGGCAAAGCTTCATTGAATTGCACTATATTCGCTCTGAAAGTCACTTATAATATTTCGCCTTGTCGTAGACTGAGAATTGCATGTATTCATGGAAGCTGATCATGGTATCTGTGCATAAACATGTGTGTGTGTGTGTGTGTGTGTGTGTGTGTGTGTGTAAGCTTGAGAGGGAGAGAGAGAGCGACTGAGAGAGAGAGAGAGGCTGACTAGGTGAAACCGGACTGACGGGTAGGCGAAACCGGACAGTCAAACTCTCAAGAGACCATTGAGGGTGGCAGCACGGTCAGGTAGCAGGCGAAACGGACCTGCCTCACTGACTCTTTCCCTGTCTGTCGTCCCGCCCCTTTACTTCTCCTTCTTCTTCTTCTGCGTTCACTCGTATGCACACGAGTGGGCTTTTACGTGTATGACCGTTTTTACCCCGCCATGTAGGCAGCCATACTCCGTTTTCGGGGGTGTGCATGCTGGGTATGTTCTTGTTTCCATAACCCACCGAACGCTGACATGGATTACAGGATCTTTAACGTGCGTATTTGATCTTCTGCTTGCATATACACACGAAGGGGGTTCAGGCACTAGCAGGTCTGCACATATGTTGACCTAGGAGATCGTAAAAATCTCCACCCTTTACCCACCAGGCGCCGTCACCGTGATTCGAACCCGGGACCCTCAGATTGACAACGCTTTAACCACTCGGCTATTGCGCCCGTCGTCCCGCCCCTTTACAACTGCCACTAATTATTCGTTTCCTTCTTCATCCGCTCCCCCCCCGCCCCCCCCACCCCTCCTTTCTTTTTTAACTGACAAGAAAGGATGCAGTGTTCCGCACGACCCATTCTCTTTTGTGACGAGTTTTAAATCACCGAAAATTAGGAAAGGAAACTCGGTCTTTAAATCTTGTTAACTGGATTGTTCAGCTGTTGATTAGAGGCAAGCCCGACTGACAGTCCAAAAGAGCGGAGCCCTGATCGTAAAGGGGCTGCGGCGCCGGTGGGTGGGGGTGAGAGGAGGGGTGGTGGTGATTAAGGAAAGATCATCATCATCATCATCACCATCACACAGTCACACAGACACAGCCACAGACAGACAGACAGACAGACAGACAGACACACACACACACACACACACACACACACACACACACACACACACACACACACAGAACTGTGTGTCGGGCGCAATAGTCGGACTGGTTGAAGCGTTGGACTTTCAATCTGAGTGTCTCAGGTTCGAATCTCGGTTACGGCGCCTGGTGGGTAAAGTGTGGATATTTTTCTGACCAGGGCCTGAACCCCCTTCGCGTGGTATACGCAAGCAGATCAAGTACGCACGTTAAAGATCCTGTAAACCATGTCAGCGTTCGGTGGCTTATGGAAACAAGAACATACCCAGCATGCACAGTCCCCCAAATCGAGTATGGTTGCCAAAATGGCAGGGTAAATGAGCAAAACAGTCAAACACGTAACATATTACATGTCTGTATGAGTGTGTATCTGTGCGTGACTGAAACCCGATTGAATGACACAGGTAACGAATGATAAGCGTCCAAATGGCAGCTGTCAGTCGGCTCTACCCAGGTAGGCAGCCTGTTCTGCAAATGACCCCGTGTTTGTAAAGCGCTTAGAGCTTGGTCTCCGACCGATAGGCTCAGTCTATATCACTATCAGTATCATCACCATCATCTACATCCTTGTGAACATACGTTTATCCAGGGGGATGGGTAGATCTGTGGGTGTGAACGGGAGAAGAGATACTTTCAAACATGGAATGCTTGCCACATTGCTGGAATGAAAGTTATTCTCATCCAATATCAAAGTTGTATGCTCACATCGACAACACACACACACACACGCACACGCACAGACACACAGACACACACGCACACACACACACACACACACACACACACACACACACGCACGCACACGAACACACACAATATAGAGAGCTATAGAAGGGACTTATGGCTCTAAATAAGGGTTTGGAATATTTTGTTGAGCGTTGATTCATTCATCTCTCTCACGAGACATCAAAGGGCAATGGAAAATGAGAGATGTAGGGAGCTTGGGGGTAGGGGTGGAGGACGGTTTCTTGAGGTGAAAATCCCACTTGCATGCCATGGGATGTGTGCTTACAAGAGTCATAAAATACACAATGTGCACTCTATGACGCTTTTTTTTTTTTTTGATAATGTTTCAGCTTCACTGAAAAACTGAAATATATATCTGGTATATCAATGATATTGAGAAACCCTTCTCGACAATCTGGGTTGTCTCTTTCCAGCCGGACAATGCCTCGTCCTGTTGACAGTCACTGCCACATGTACACAAAGATGTGCACAGCAAGTTGGGCTTTAAGCTTTTGAATCTTCCTCTGCACACTAGTGTACAGGGCCAGTGAATCAGGTCACAATAAATTTCTTGAGCTTCAGTCTTGTCATTCACTCTTCTTTTTGCTATCCCCACCGTTCTGTCTCTAGATTTAAACACTGTCTGATAAGCTGTTCTCTTAATGTGCTGTTTAAGAGCTATATATATATATATGGTTTACAGAGAGAGAGAGAGAGAGAGAGAGAGAGAGTGTGTGTGTGTGTGTGTTTCGTCGTACTCTTAGCGGGAACACGCTGTTCTTCAACAAGGCAGTTTGCGTGCATAATATTACACATGGAAATGTTCCGAAAACAAAAAATACAGACACATTTAAAGCTAATGACCTCAGACTAATCTGTGTTATGCATGCACAGACCAAGAACTAACCTGTACCAATACAGCTTCTTGTACTCTGGTGGAAAGTTATGGAACAACCTTCCACGTACTTGAAAAAGTATCATAAACTAAAACGCGTTTGGGGAGAATCAGAAGCAAAATCTCATTGACTATCTAAAAGATGGACAGCATTACCAGCCTATATCTATTAGTCAACTGCTTCATCTATTTTTGTGTAATGTTTTGTGCATGCATGCGTTTGCAGTGAACTTTTGCTAAACGGGGAAACATGTGTTTGTGAAATGGGGTGGGTGTTGTGCAGCAGTGCACGCACAACCACGTTTGTAGTATCTGTGCGAAATGCAGCCATGTATTTCATTACCAAACCATTTTGTTTGCGTTTGTGTGGAGTTCTTTTCCCCCTCAGATCTTCTTTTTCTTCTCTTTTTTCCCCATTTTCTTTTGTTTTCGAATCACTTTATTATAAAAAAAAATTTAAAAAAATTAAAAAAGAAGAAAAAAGTTGTTGCCTATTCAGTGTCCTGTCTCGAAATAAAATGTTGACTTGACACACACAACAGAGACACATACACCCCCCCCACACACCCAAAGGACAGACAGACAGCCACACACCCATGCAGACACACTGACACAGACACAGACACACACAGACACACACGGACACACAGACACAGAGTGGGGCAGACGGATAAAGGTTACCCGATGCAAGTTATATTGCTAGCCAACGGAAGTTGTTTTGAGAGTTGGAAAAAGGCAGTGGGCTGCTGTCCGTGGCACACTGGCCCCCTGTTCGTTTAAATCGCCCATTTTGCAGAGTGCGGTCCTGTGGACCGTGAAATTAACCAGATGGAAAACCATTCAAACGTGTCCGAGTCTTCCTCCTCGAAAGAATGTTCCCCAAGATATTGAGCAATCAAGAGGCTGCAGCGATACAGACATTTCGCTTATTGGGGATGAACATGCGTGTATGGCAGCAGGGTTTTTTTTTTTTTTTTTTGTTCTCAGCTACCTTTTTTTTTTTTTTTTTAAAGTAGCGCTTGGCTGTTATCCGGTTATCACGTGCAATGTAGTGCCACGATTTCACGACGCACGATAAGACCGTGGCCTGGTTTTTACATACTGACCTTAAAGCTGACCGAAAGGAGAGAACAGTTTTTTTGTGTGCACTGCTTGGTTAAGTATATTGATTTTTTTTTATCTCAGGAATGGTTGAAACCGGACAGTGACGAAACAGAATGACTGGCCGACCAGTGACGACTGACCACAGCATGCCCATGCCTTGCTGAGTGTTATCCTGTATGGATTGAATAAATCTACAATCACTGCGTTTTTCAGACTTTCGTTCCCCTAAGTTACTTTTTATGTGCAGATCTCTCTGTGTGTGTGTGTGTGTGTGTGTGTGTGTGTGACAGTGAGCGCGCGCGCGACTGTGTTTTGGTGACGACAGTAAATACATGATGAAGCTGTTTTCAGCCCAGCTGTACTGATGAGATGGACCGGGTAATCTTTATTTCCGGATTGGGCAGTCATCAGTCTGTTGTGCCGGAAGATTTTTGTGATCCCAACAGATTTGTCTTCATCAACGATGTGGAGTATTGCGATGAAAGGGGTAGGAGGTGGGGGTGGGGGGCGGGGGGGGTCAGGAACTGTCTGCCTCTTTGTCTGCTTATCTGTGTACATTCCGCTTCATTGCCCTTCACTGTTATGGATGAAATTTGACAGCGTACCATTTCATTTATTTATACGAGTTTTTTTTCTCTCTGTCTCCTCGATTAACCACCGGTGAAGTCTACACACTCAATGGCCACGGCAGTTTTCAAATTAGTTGAAATCAGGTGAAAGAAAAGATCGAGCTTTGAACAGAAGTAACAGAGATCCTGTCCACAAGTTAATGACAAAACCAGGAACAGTATCATGGTCATATAGAGCACACGACAGCTCGGTTACGTTTTGTTTTCTGTTTGTGTGTGAAAATTCTACTGTGTGTGAACAAACACTCAACATCTTCACTTTTCAGGTGGACGTTCAATGTAAAAAAAAAAAAAAAATTAAAAAAAGGAAGTAGACGAAAAGAAAGTTTCAGCATTATTCATAGATTCGACATTTTCGTCCAAAAAAGTCTGACCTGAAGTTGTTTAAACTCAATGGCATTGACAGGTGTCAAAAATGGATTCAGTCTTTATGCGTTCCGTGTTGCACGAGCTGTGACACATCACGGTCAGTGACACACGTCTCCTGGTAGCCTAAATATGTCAAACACTGGTCTGGAAAATCCGAACTGCCATTAACTGGGACGTTCAGGCTTTACCAAACTATTCCAGGATATTGCATATGTCTGTGTTGTTTCTGTCATGTTTGTCTGTCTATCTATCTATCTATCTATCTATATCTATGGCTGTATGTTTGTCTGGTTGACTGTATGTATCTTTCTGTCTGTCTGTTGGTCTATCCGTCCACCCATCCATCATCCATCCACCCATTTCGATTAAAAAAATAAGATGTACAGTCCCTCTCCCTCCCCTCACACTTTAAAAATACAGTAGTGTTGGCAATTCATAGACGTATAAAGTCCAGAATATGGAATGTGGGAAATCTTTGTGTGATTAGAAACAGTGCTTGTTTGAAAAGAATGTCTAGCAGCTGACAGGCTTTTTCCACAAACGGCTCTTATTCTTTTATTGAAAACTGACTTTGTCGATAGAGAGAAGCAGTACTTCTGATTTCCGATTTTCTATCCGCTCTTCATTCTGTTGCTGGCAGAAGTAAAGATATCTAGTGTTTTTCAAACTCCATGAACTGCTCACGGCTCTTTGGAGTAACGGTTATCAGGTTATCCTTGCTTGGGTTCCTCACCTCTTTGGTCTCACAGGAAATAAACTGGTTGACCGATTTGTCATCAAGAGACGAAAGTGTGACAACTTGCGTGACCTTCTAACTTAAAACTCAACTCTCACTGAAGCCTGTACATTTGTGCTTGTATATGAGCACTCTTGTTTAATCCACGTACACGTGGAAGTGGCTCATTGATTGTAAGGAACTCATTAACTACAAGCGTTTTTGATTTTGAATACAAGCACACACACAAACACATACACATACACAAACACGTACGCAGGCACGCGCGCGCGCGCACACACACACACACACACACAGTTACACACACACACACACACAGACACACACACACACCCACCCACCCACCCACACACACACACACACACACACACACACACACACACACACACACCACACACACACACACACAAATAAACACATACATGCACTTGCGCGCCGTGCACAAAGCTGTGTGGGTATTTGATTTTTTAACTCCAATTGTTTTTGTTTTTTAATTTTTGGAACTTACATGACAGGTAGCTTTAAGGCCAGCTGACGAACGCTGTAAAATAATGCTCGTTCCTCCCATTCCAGTTCACCCCCTCCCTCCAACGTCCTCCCCTCCCCAAAAAGGATCATGTGTTGATGTTTATGGGAAATGAGATCAGCGTTTATTGTCCATAACTATCATCTCCGTTATAATCAGGCCGCCACAGCTGGCCAGGCTGTTTGCAGCATGAATCAAATCCCTGCATGTTTGAGGATCACTGTTTTTGGTCTAGTGGATCAACTGGTATTTTAAGTGTTGCTTGGATTGTCCTTTTTACGTCATTTTGGATTCTCTGGAACTGGTTTTAAGAACTGACGGAAAAGCAGCCCTGAAATGGCTCCATTGCGGTCGGCTGGGCGATAAACAACATGATTTTGTTTGGTGTAGTGAAGATTACACCCTCCTCCACACCACCTCACTCCCTTTGAAAAGGTTATAAGGATTGCCATTGGAAATCTGAGGAGGGGTGGGGCCATGATAGTCTGATAAAGGTTGTCTTTGCATTTTTAAGGTGATCAGTTTTGTTTGTCAAAAATGTTCTCAACAAGATGAAGATTTATAAGACTGTGTTTTTCGCTCAATACAGATCTTCTTCATGTGTTCAGAGAGATTATATCTATCTGTCTGTCTATTAAGTGTGTGTGTGTGTGTGTGTGTGTGTGTGTGTGTGTGTCTGTGTGTGTGTGTGTGTGTGTGTGTGTGTGTGTGTGTGTGTGACCTTAAAATTCGAAAATCAAAAACGATAGAAGCCAGCTCTTGATTTCAATGTTCAAGTCAATAATCCCTGTTCACCCCAGTTCTCAGAAAAAGCAGACCGCTTATGTAAAGCTGAGAGCGATTCCCAGCGTCGAATGAATAGACCTGCGAGAGCTCAACTCAATGAGCAGACCCCCCCCCTCCCCCACCCACGCCCCTCCACCCTGACACTCCAAATGGACGAGACATGGAGTGCTGGAAGCGACATGGAGGACAGCAGAAGCGGAACAGAGCCTCAGATCTCAGGAGAAAAGCCCCGTGTACTACGGTCACTGACGCCGTCCGGGGAGTGCTAAAGTGATGTAACAACAAACAGGTTTCGGCACCGAGGGATGGCCGAGGGAACTGGGGAAGGCGAAAGCGGCCTTTCTTGTGCAAGACACCCTTGAACTGCTCACAGCTCTCAGGAGTATTGGTTACCACGTTTAGGTTCCTCGCCTTTTGGCTTCGGAGGAAAGAATTCACTGGCCAGCTTGCCGGCAACTCAACTCGGTAACTGATGTTCAAGACCATGCTTGACCTACTTGAGGGGGCCTGTTGGTGTACTTGCAAATTCCCCCTGGATTAGTAAAATTGTATTGCTTTGTACACGGACAGAATGTTCGTTCTTACTTACTTAAGTAAACACACACACACACACACACACACACACACACACACACGCTCGCACACACACACACACACACACACACACACACACACACACACACACACTAAAAAACGACGAAGAATAAGTCGACAGACAACAATATTTTTATATAATAGTCTTATAGTCTTCCAGGTGTGTCTGGAAACGGGAAAGAGGTACGCCTGTTCTTCAGACTGCACGTGATCACTGTCTCATCAATTTTTTACTCCATAGAAAATGAAGAAGCTCAAATTCATGTGATACTGGAGTCGGATGTATTTACACACAAAAAAGGGTTTAATACAACATTTTGGGCAGAACCCCATCAGTGAAGAACTTTGGGAACTGACATTTCCTTAGTATTTAAACTAAAAGTTCACTCTTTTGTGGACGGCCGCGGGAGCGGGGTAGGGTACTCAGAAATGCAGCAAATCTTTTTTTTTTTATGATGTGGGAATCGTTAAGACAGTGTTCACTCCTATTTGACCCACGTCCACATATTACCAGGGCGGAAGCTCCTCGTTGAGTGACATGAAGTACAAGCGTATTTGGTTTCACCTGCAATGTGTTTGCTTTTTACTAAAAGATGATTGCATTTTAACCGAAAACGTGTTTGGATTTTTTTTTTTTATGTCAAGTGTTTTTGAGTTTAACTACAAGCGTGTTTGATTATTAAAATTTTACTACAAGCGTGTTTGATTCTAAGTACAAGCGTTTTTTGATTAAATAAACAACAAGAGAAAAAACAAAAGAAAAGAAAAAAAAAGAAAAAAAAAAGAAAAAAAGAAACGATTTTCAGTGCAGGCCTTTTTAGGTCCTGTTGACGAACACTTGTGTGAAAGTTACCCCCATCACCACCACCCCCTGTCCGCCCCTCCAATCACTGAAACCTTCTAGAACCTTCAGATAACGAGAATCAACGGAAATCTGCTCCTTTGCGGTCGGCTGGGGTGTAAACAACATGATTTAAATCTTTCTTGGAGGATCAATGTTTTCAGTTCAATAAAGAACACGAAAGAATTAGATTAAATTTTTTTTTTTTTTTTTTTTTTTTTTGCATATTCATGGTGGGCTATTGTGGTTTGATAAAGGGGGAATAGTATTTTTGCCAAATAAAGAATGTTGAAAATAAGATCGTCTTGCATATTTAGTAGGGGTATCATATTTTCAGTTATAATTTTTTAATCCGTGCACGGAAAGGATCATTGAAAAAATCTAATCCCACTGTGCCCTTAGTGAGCGGTTTGAATTTCTCTGTGGTTTTGATCACATTTGAACTATTTTTGTTGTCAGTGCTTTTGGTGTTGCACAGCTTAATTCGACTAGGCTGTCAACATGTTTCAAAGTGTGTGTGTGTGTGTGTGTGTGTGTGTGTGTGTGTGTGCGCGCGCGCAGGTGTGATCGTGCATATGCGTGCGTGGCCTTTAAATCTGAAAAGCCATTCAAAATGATGAAAAATAGTATTTTTTTTAAAATTTGAAACCATGGGTCGATAACCCTTGTTCATACCGGCCCCAAGAGCTAGATGACGGCTGACATAAAGATGAGACGGGTTTGAAGAGAGTTAAGAGACCCAAAAGCTGAGCTCAGAAGGCATACCCCATTACATCCCAAGCGGACATGATACACAGCATCGGCGTTGACATGAAGAGCATCATGGAAGCGAGCCTCTGATCTCTGGAGGGTAGCCTGATAGCGTGCCGACAGTCACTGACACCATCCTGGAAGTGTTTCAACAGAGTCACGGCATGGCCAGGATGGCGAGGGAGTGTCGATAATGACAGAGAAAGCGATCTTTCCTTCGCATGATACTCTTGAACTGTTCACAGCTCTCGGGAATAATCGCTCGCTTGTGAATTTTTTGCATCTTGGCCTCAGAGGAAAAAATATGATTGACCAATATGCCAGCAACTCAACTCGATGACAAACGTTTAAAAACTTAGCCGCTTCACTGGGACTTTGAAATTCTCTCTGACATAAAATGACTTTGGCACGAACATTGTAGACAAGAGAGGCGAGGCCTTCAAGACTCACTTGTGATACACTAAACAAAACAAAAAAAAAAAAAAAAAAAATCCAAGCTTTTTATGTATTGAGTATAATTTCAAAATGTAATGTTTAAGATGAGAAAGATCAGTTTAAAGCAAATTATGTCCCCTAGCATTAATCACAGAGTAATTTCCCTTTTTACTATCTGCACCAAAACGTTTGCAAAATAAATAAAACTTCCATGTTTTGTAAAAGAAGTTCCTGTTTGAACAAAAAATGATAATAATGACTCTTCTTGTTGTTGTGTCAGAATAAGAGATCAAAGTGCCAAGTTTAGAGAATACAAAAAATATAAATATAACAATAAATGCAGTTTGCATATAATTAGGCTTCATTTTTTGTTGTTGTGCCCACCCCAGAGGTGCAATATTGTTTTAAACAAGATGACTGGAAAGAACTGAATTTTTCCTATTTTTATGTCTAATTTGGTGTCAACTGACAAAGTATTTGCAGAGAAAATGTCAATGTTAAAGTTTACCACGGACACACAGACACACACAGACACACACACACATACACACACACAGAGACAACCGAACACCGGGTTAAAACATAGACTCACTTTGTTTACACAAGTGAGTCAAAAACGCGGGACGACGAAAACTTTCCAACCTTCCCACAGTATAATGGCTGTCTCGGAGTCATATCTGGAAAGAGGAAACGGTACTTTTCAGACCTTATGTTCATGGTCACACCGTTTTATCCGTTCTTGAGACTGAAGAAGTGGGGACCCCGTGGCAGACTCGCTTAGCACTGGACTCCTGATGTGGCGGACAGCAATGAATGGATATCAAGGCCTCGTTTCGGCATGATTTTGTGCCCTTGGGAAAGGCAGCTTACTCGGTTTTCCTTACTCCACCCAGGTGTAAATGTTACGTGACTTCGGTTGGGGTGGGGAGGGTTGGAGTGGCGGAAGGAGAGGACTGGGCCTCGTCGTCCAGTTCCGAGTCCTTGATAGTGTGTATGTGAATTCAACTGAAAGTTGTGTGAAAAAGGAGGACTTCACGAGTCGCATGTATTCCTTTTTTTAATTTTTTTTTTAATTCATATATTTTATTTTTGACATTTTTTTTTCGGTGTTCCATACAACATTCTACACAGGCAGCCTAGCATCAAGAATGTTAAGGAACATTGTGGATAACACTATATTCATTTAGGTAAACTGGTTCACATTCATTATTTACTTGAACCCCATTATCAAAGATATTTCGGGAACTGACATTTCCTCAGTATTTACGTTGTGAGTTTATTCTACCATAAATCTACTTTGGGAATGGGGCAGAATACTCAGAAATACAGATAGCTGTTTTCGAAATGCTTGTAAATTTGTAATATTTCCCCTAAATGAATTCAGAAATAGAAAAGGGAAGATTGCTCTTTGGAGAGTAACTGCAAGACTACTACTACTACTGCTGCTGCTACTGCGACCACTACAACAACTGCTGCTGCTGCTGCTACAACAACAACTTCTACTTCTACTACTCATGATAATGTTCATCTAGTGCTTACCCTGTGGCTGTCAGTGTATTCAGCAATATACGTGGCATGAAAAAGACAGGAATATAGTAAAAACAGAACTGAGACAGAAACACGCCAAAAATATTATTTCAAAACAGTGTAACAACACTAACAATTCACACACAACTTCCGCCTCCCTACCATCAACCCCATCGACGCGCGCGCGCGCACACACGCACACGCGATTCATGATTTAATTAAAATTTGAACCCTATTTGGGCATTGATGATTTCAGAAAACAGCGTAATCAAGAAAATGACTAGGATTAATATAACGTTTGCATCAATGAAGGTAAATGAAGGTTAGCATTCCTTCTTTTGCATGAAAGCATCCTATGCAACATTTCAAGTCTTATACTGAATTTGCTGAATCTAATGAGAACCCGTTGACTTGCACAGAATGATTTATGAAATAGAAATACAGACATTGGACATGTTTATCAGGTAACAATTTTTTTTTTACAAATATCAGAATAAAATCCACAATGAAGTCGAATTCATCATCACCAACAGTATTCATGTCACATTTATCTAGATACTGTATTGTCCTGGAATTCCATTTACACACACAGACACAGACAGACAGACAGACAGACAGACAGACACACACACACACACACACACACACACACACACACACACACATAGAGTATGGGGGAAGAATGATCTTTTTTCAATATTGTTTGAAAACAACAACATGTTTTAAGATTAGAGTTGAAAGATTTGATAGTAGAACAATGTCTAATGAATTGTGGAAGTGATTTCCCAAACCAAGGTCTCTTGCAACCCTCTGCCCGTTCCCCACCCACACGAGATTATCTGTGATTGCTTGTTGGATATAACTGTGCTTTTTGTGTGTGAAATATCTCAAAGGTCGGCTATCTGGACCTTGGGTGTTGGTTGGATTATATAAAAACCATGAACTGAATCTGTGCATGTTTTTAGATTAATGAACATTTCGAGGGGAACGAACCTCTTCCGCTGTTTAAAAAAAAAAGAAAAAAAAAATCCGCTAGAAAAAAGTCTTTGCCTTTGAAAGGGGTTGGGATAGGGTGAATATAAAAAACAACAACAACGAAACAATGATTATTCAAAAGATTTTTTTTTCGCAGTTACGAGAAATGTTGTGTCTGATCACCTGATAACGAACTTATTTTTTTCAGCATGTTCAGGAATATTTTTATATTCTAATCCCATTCTGGTCGAAAGGCGTCATTTATAAATCTATGGAGGTTTTTATCACAACTAAACTGTTTTGGATGTTGTCTTAGATGATGTGGGATTTAGGTGTGAAAACCCCGAGATGGCCTTCGTAGTGGGATGGGTGAAACAATATTTGTGGTGTGCGTGTGTGTGTGTGTGTGTGTGTGTGTGTGTGTGTGTGTGTGTGTGTGTGTGTGTGAGTGCGCTTGCGCGTGTCTGAAAAGCCATTCAAAATGATGTAAGCTTGGCTTTTTATTGGTTTTTTAATTCACGAGTCAGCCAATAATCTCCGTCCATACTTGTTTAGAGTAGAAGCGGGCTGCTGACATAAAGATGAGATCGATTCACAGCGAGTGAAGAGCCCTGTTAGCTTAACTCAATAAGCAGACCCCCTGACGTTCCAAATGGACGTGGACACAGAGTGCCGAGTGTGACATGGAGGACAGCAGACACAGAACAGAACTTGGGATCTCCAGAGAGAAACATCACGTGCAGCGGTCAGTGGCGCTCTCCGAGGAGCGTTTAAAACGGAGTCAAGGCAGGCTAGAAAAGGGCGAGGATTGTCCGAGGGGTTTTGTGCAGAAGCGATCTTTTCTTAGCATGATACTCTCGAACAGTTCACAGCTCTCCGATATAATGATCGCAACGTTATTTCCGCTTGTGTTTCTCCCTGCCTGGTCTCAGAGGAAATCAGCTGGTCGACTAACTTGCCAGCAACTCAGCACAGTGACGAAAGTTTGAAAACTTGCTTGCCTTACTCTAACTTGAAACTGAACGGTAACTTTTTACGAAAAAAACAGCTTTGGCGAGAACAGCGTAGAATAAGTGGAGAGACAGCAAACTTTCCGATTTACTATGAGCATAATGGCACTTTTCTTGTTGTTTCTGGAAATGGAAACGAGGAGACAGTTCTTTGCGGATTTCCTGTGGGCAGTCATGTCTCACCCATTTCTACGTTCTGGAGAATCAAGAAACTCAAATGGTGTGCTTCAAGAGGCGCATACATAATTATAATAATGATGATAATAATAATGATGATAATAAAAATAGAAATAATAATATGACAACAACAACAATAATAATAACAACATTCTTCTTCTTATTATTATTATTGTTGTTATTTGTAGTAGTAGTAGTATAATCATTATCATTATTATTGTCGTTATTTTTTATGATTTTCTATTGCTTTTTTTTTTTTTTTTTTTTTTTTACTGTTTCTTTTTTGGCATTAGACGCAGGCATCGTACAATCCAAAATGTTGAACACTGCAGACAACACTATTTTCATTTAGGTGAACTTAGTCCATTATGCCAGATTTCTAGGGAATTACATTTTCTCCGGATATAAACTGTGACTTCACTGTTGTGGAAAAAAAAAGGCTTGGGCAAGAACGGGAAGGAGCAAGCAAAAGTTAGAAAACTTTTTTTTTCTAACGTGTACACATCTTAATGACACAGACGAAAAGGGAAGACTGTACTTTTGAGTGTAAATGTAGGTACTCCTGTTAAAGCCACGCGCTGTACACGATTTGCAGGTGAGGAGGATCGTGATTGATGGCATGCTATGAACTTATACGTTTCAACACGCGTGCTGGAGTTTAGCTGCAAAAATATTTTTTGAGTTCACATGAAAATCAGCGCAGGTGGTTTTAAAGCCCTGCTGATGAGCACTTTTGTTTGACCTGCCCTCCAACCCCCTCCCACCTCCCTCCACTTTCCTCCCAACCATCTAATCCTCCCTTGCTCTGTGAAATAACAGTATGTTTGAAGATTAATACTTTTAGCTTCATGGATCTAACGAGCTTATCGCCAAAAAAAAAAAAGAGAATAATTCAGAAGCAATGGGGTAGGGGTGGGGGGTGGCTAGCGTAGTTTGATGAAAAATATCTTTGCACCAAAAAAAGATACGGGAGATGTTAATGTTTTCATGTATTTTTGTGTGAGTGTGTATCTATGTGTGACCTTTAGATCTGATTCCAAATAATGGAAACCGGCTTTTCAAGTTGAAGTCAGTAATCGCCGTTGATCCTGGTCCCGAGAACAAGTGGATTGCTGACAAACAAAACAAAACACGAGAGCGATTCGCAGCGAGTGAAAAGACCTGTTAGTTTGACTCAATAAAATTAGGAGGCTCCCCCACCCCCTTCCTCATCCCATTCAGGCCCTCCCCTTCCTGACAGTCCAAACTGACATGACACAGAGTGCTGCGATTGACAAGGAGGACAACGAGGGCTGGACAAAGTCTGGGATCTCCGGGGAGAATCCTGGTAGGAAGTCACTGCCGCTGTCCGGCCAATGTTTGCACGATGTCACGACAGTGCAGGAAGACGAGGGTTGATCGAGGGTTTTTTTTTTTTTGGGGGGGGGGGGGGGGGGTGAAAGCGATCCTGCATGATGCATACCCTTGAACTGTTTAAAACATTTTGTGCGATACCCTTCAACAGCCAGGTTGTTAGGTTTGTGAAAGATCAGTTTGAAAAAGTGGGAGACACAGATAGGAGGCTTGAAGGAGATGGCATGATTTGGGGTGGTGGCGTTGTTGCGTGGTCGGTCTTAGCCCTTCCTGTTAAGTTATCGTTTTGACAGGCGCAGCCATGAATTGTACGGGACTAAAGTGCGCGTGTAACACGGGGAAAGACAGAATGATTTTCATAGACACAACTGTTTTCACTTTATTACCGCTCGAGTACTACAGCTACTACTACTGCTGCTGCTGCTGCTGCTTTTGATTATCATTATATTTATGGTGCAGTAAAAACGATCATGGTGTAAATAAGATCAGCAAAAAAGAGGTTAATATAGACCTCTCAAATTGATAACAACAAACATCGAATCTATGCGTGTATCCGATATCTGTTCACAATTCACATTGAGGAAAAACAATCCTATTCCTTCAGCCGTTTCAGCAACTAAAATTTTGGTAGATTCGTGAAACCGGGGAAGAAATTATAAACTAGATCTATGGAAAATTTAAACGGAACTGCCCCCCCCCACCCCACACACGCGCACACACATACACGCTCGCGTTCCTTCCCATCCCCTCTCACACCGTCTCTCCCACACATCCACAGGCATACACACTTGTTTGAAAATATATAATACAAGCTGGACCACCAACATGCACACATACATGCACTCGCGCGCACCAGATATTCCCATGAAATGACTGAACATCGGATGAGAAAACCCCCCACCTGTTTAAATAACAAAATGAAGGAAAATATTTCGTCGTCATGATGATGATGATGATGAATATGATGATGATCATCATCATCGTCATCGCCTTCCTGCTCTCCTCCTCCTCATTATCATCATCGTCTGACTTTACCTCAGAGCTTGTGCTACTCGAAGACAGCGAAACATTCCATCCTGATCCTGCCCTTCCTCCATCCCCGACACACTCTCCCTTCCTGCCATAGTCCTTCCCCTGAAGACGTCCCACGATAATGTAGGATAATTGAAGATAAAATAGGACTGACACACGAAGTGAAATCGGGCTGCATTATATATTAGAATAATTCAGAATGGTTCAATTGTGAGTGGGATGCGCACTCCCACCGCCCCGTCCTCTCTGTCTGTCGCTCTCGCACTCTCTCCGCAAGCACTCACACATACTTCTGCTTATTGTACATGCACGCCTTTACACATGCACATATGCAGTCTTGCACATGCTATAAGTACACACACACACACACACACACACACACACACACACACACAGATGGACACGCAGCAGACACAGCAACAAAAAGGGGAGCAAAGAAATTTACAGGTGGTATAAAATTGCATTTACCATTGTCATACAAGGTGATGAGTAATATAATTGAACGAAACTTTTGTAAGTGCTTCAGTCCCACTTTTAAGCCTCGTCAGAAGACTCAGATTTTGCTTCGATTCTCAGACCTGTTTTAAGTTTGATTTTCAGAGTGATGTGTAATTCATTTCGGATTAAATACTGTTTTATCAGGTGCATTTGATTTAACGGTGTTACTGTTACTTATATAATTTTTGACTGTGAGTGCATGAAGCCTTAAGTGTGACATCCTTTGTCATTGGGAACGTTGAGTTTTTGACTTTGTACCTTCTGTTCTCTTTGTGGGCGTTTTTGTTACTGGCTTCTCCTGCGCTCATTATTCCCTGTGGCAATCTGTCAGCGATAAAACTCCTCTTTCCCCTCTTCCATTTTTATCAGCTGTGTTTGTGAAGCAGGTCAGTCCGCCAGTGTTTTCTATGCCTGCCCCTTCCAGCACCTCTCCCTTTATCATTCTCCCTCTCTTCGGTTGGAACAGCGTATTATTTAATATTAAATTGCGTGCTTGGACTCTAGTGTATTGTGATAAACTTTGTTTGTGTATTGAAACAAACGATGTTTCTGATTGTTGCTGGAAATCTCTTTACGATCTGCTATCAGGAGCAGTTGAGGACGTGTGAAATCGGTCATCAATCGCGTGACCATTTGTCAGTGTGAATGTAGGACATAAATCCCGCAGGACTTTAAACATAAACATTAAAAGAAAAAACCCTCCAAATCGGCGACAAACAAACAAACAAACAAAACAACAACAGCAGCCTGGAGCCGAAACAACCAGAAACAAGTAAAAAATAACGACTGGCCTGATTTGATACGGAGTCTATTGCAAAGAGGCTTTGAATACTTGGTAAGAGATGGCAGTTCGAACGAGGTTGAGGGGTTAGCCACTGTACGTACCACGCATGAATGTGCAGCTAAGAAAATGATCCGAGAAACTACCGTCCAGAGAAAGACGTGGGGGCAGCGAGGAAGGGAGAAGGGGCGGCGAAGACATTCACTCGTTTCCGGACTAGATGCCATGGCATCAACACACACACATTGTGTGTGTGTGTGTGTGTGTGTGTGTGTGTAACTGGCATCAACACACACACATACACTGTGTGCGTGTGTGTGTGTGTGTGTGTGTGTGTGTGTGTGACTGGCATCAACACACAGACACATACACTGTGTGTGTGTGTGTGTGTGTGTGTGTGTGTGTGTGTGTGTGTGTGTATGACTGGCATCAACGCACACACACACATACACTGTGTGTGTGTGTGTGTGTGTGTATGTGTGTGTGTGTGTGTGTGTGACTGGCATCAACGCACACACACACATACACTGTGTGTGTGTGTGTGTGTGTGTGTGTGTGTGTGTGTGTCTGGCATCAACGCACACACACACACACACTGTGTGTGTGTGTGTGTGTGTGTGTGTGACTGGCATCAACGCACACACACATACACTGTGTGTGTGTGTGTGTGTGTGTGTGTGTGTGACTGGCATCAACACACACACACACACATACACTGTGTGTGTGTGTGTGTGTGTGTGTGTGTGTGTGTGTGACTGTCTGTCTGTCTGTCTCTTCTTGGGTTAAAAAAAAGGGAAAAAAAAGAGGACGGTGAATTAGATCTGACATAATGCTCTGTGACTGGGGCAGACCTGTTGCTGACACCGATTTCCATTGACATGATGTCGCCTATGTTTGCGGCAGAACTATTGCTACTGACATTGTTCACTCATGTTATCATAGAGGATAGTCAAAATAAAAAAAAAAAAAAAAATTCACCAGACTGTTTATTATTTTCCACAAAGGATATTGTCGTTTTAGCCACTTGAATTAATGGATGGTGATAATATACGAAAATAACCAGAACTAATCTTCGACTTTGGAAAAAACGAGACAAGTAGTTCTAAGAATTAAGGAGTCGTACCTTCCATGTCGTGTTATTAATGTGACGTAAAGCTCTCGTGATGTAGTTTCCACGGTGTTCTTTGCTGAGATGTTGTCTTTGGATTCGTGCAGTATCAGTATATTCCGATGCCATGACTTTGTTCTAATACCTTGGGGTATTCACTGCTTTCATTTGAAATAAATAAAAATGCACAAAGAACTGTTTTCAGTACATGTATATAGATACAAACATTGTCGATATATGTTTTCCAGTTGAATTCAGTTTGTAGTCATAACATGGTTTTCATGATGGCCTAAACAAGGAATGTTGGCTGTTTTGTCTTCTTTTTTTTTTCACTTTGAAAGAGATCTTAATACGCTGTTCACGTTATCATCAATATGTGGGGAAATAATAAATGATGAATAAACGCAACATGATTTGGCATTCACTCGGGGAAGGGAAACGAGAGGGGGGGGGGGGGGGAGGCAGTAAGGGCTTTGGAAAGAGAATACAGTCGTTTCCGAACTGGATCAAGGTTGTGACGGCCACTGGAGTCATCAACAGGTCTCTGTTAATTCCTTTCGACGTTCGGCTTAAGACTGGTGACAGCAATTCCCGCAGTCATCTTATCTGCCCGTCTTCTCTTGACAAGGATGACTGATAGCAGTGAGTGCTGGTTCTTCTTCCCTCTCGTTTTTACAGAGGAAAAGATTGCTGCCGCCTGATAATGCCGTGCATGATGGATTCAACCACAAATTTCGGGTCGAAATAGATTTTCACCACGGGAAACTGACGTGCCGATTTGATGTCTTGAAATATCTATGATCGGAAAATATGAACTGAACTTTGAATATTCATTAAAACAAAATTAAACAGTGAATCTACAGAATCACAGAAACGTTAATCATTTAACAATGTTTGTGGAGTTATATCTGTATGTAGTAATGAATGTTACCGTCCTAGCAATTATCTCGATAAAATGAGTTTTCTATGATGTTGCTCTTTGCTTTTCATGTCCCCCAGCGCTTGTTAGGATAATTGCGAGAGAGCAGTATGTGTCTGGTAAAGCTGGACAATTATGACATTTATCGTATGGTTTCCTCTTTGACTTTTTTATATTCTTTGTCTCCTACCGGTCCGAGATGATCATTTTGTTCGGCTGATTTTTATTGATACTTATACAGCGTATATTTTCAGTCAGAAACCAAACTCAAAACGCTTCACAAACATAGTCATATGCACAATAGGCTGCTTACTTGGGTAGAGCTGACAGTCTTGCGGTGGGTTATTTTACGTGCGCTAAGTTTATGCTGCACACGGGACCTTGGTTTATCGTCTCATCCGAATGACTAGCGTCCAGACCACCACTCAATGTCCAGTGGAGGGGGAGAGAATTTGACGAACACACCTGAAATGATTATCAAGAACACACCTCAAATAATGTGTTGGCTCATGAAGCCACTTCAATGCCCCGTGTCATCTGCTGGTGACATGAGTTCATCGTTTTTTCTCTGCAAGTAAGATGATCAAGATTAGCCAGTTGATCTTGTGATTTTTTTTCTTTCTTTTTTTAAACCGTGAAAATGATTACTGCCTTGCTAAAATTTCAGTGCACGATGGATTAAAGTTTGGCCAGATTGTGACCGAAACCCAATACTGTCGATCAAATGGCTTTATAAAAGGAGAGATGTTCGGTATTTATGCGTTTATTTAAATATTAGATTTAATTTGGGGGCGGGGGGGGGGGGGGGGGGCAATTTTTAACTGCATATTTATAAAGGTGTGTGTGTGTCGCGCGCGCGTGCGTGCGCGTGTGTGTACTACTTTCTTTTTTCTTTACTATATTTTTTGTTACAAATGTCAGTAACTATAATCCTTCCGATAAATGACCCCGTGATTTGATACATACATGTATATACATAATTTTTTTCTTCTTTGTTATTTGTGATTTACTGGTGTGTTTTTGAACAACGGGACAATTCCCTGTAATTGGTAAACAGATCTTATCCCTGTGATGGCTTTAGTTAGTTACGGCAGCCATGTGTCAAAGTTATTTCTCTTCGTTTGTGACGCGAGCGCCGCGCGGATTGGCACAGTTTGCTTTCAGGGCTGTATTTTACGACTGAATCATAAAATAAAAAAGGTGTAGACAGCAAGCAAGTACTTCCGATCGACTCAGTGAATTGTTTCTTACTCCGTACTCCTCCATGGGAATCTCTCTCAGTGCAAATTACTTTGATCATCTGATACATTTCAAATCCTTTGGCGCTGGTTGTCTGTTAAACGTTGTTGTGAGCGAAGATCGTTGTACTAAGCTGGGGTATTTCCAACTGTTGTTTGCCGTTTAATCATAGTATACCAAACAAACAAACAAACAAACATAAAAGCATCTTTTCTCGAGTGCCCCACACCTCAACCCTTTTCAACCCTTTTGCCTCTGCCTTGTCTCTTTCCTCTGTCTAAAACGCGCCTCTCCCCACCCCCACCTCTACAACCCCCCCCTCGCCCCCCCACCCCCCCCCTCCCGGTTCCATGCACAGTCTTCCTTGCGTCACCCCCCTCCCACAATATACTCTTCCCCGCCTCCATCCCCGAATGTCTTTCGGAAGCGTCTGAACCCGAAGTCAGACCCCAGCTTGGATCGACCCGAACAATAGGTTCTGGGAAATGACAGTGTGGGGAGGACTAGTGACCCCAATAAAAGGCGGGAAATGAAGTAAGCAGTTCTGTGTACATCATTCAGCAAGGGCGGAAAGGCTTCCGGGCGACGACCGTAATGGACTTTGTCCGCGTTTTGCAAATTGGCTGGCTGTGTGTGTCTACGTTACTTTTGTCTTTGTTCGGCCTTTGCTGAACGTTGCGCACCTGGCCACGATGTGGATGGTTATTAGGGATAATGTTGAGAAAGTTAACATATCTGTGTGTGTGTGTGTGTGTGTGTGTGTGTGTGTGTGTGCGTGCGTGCGTGTGTGTGTGTGTGATATGCCCTCATTAATTAACGTGGCGCAAATGTTCGCGAACGAAGTGGTGTGTCATGGCCAGTGTTTTGCACTTCCATGTATCAGCAGTGTTAGACCAGACTAGACTGGACTGGAATGCTGTGTACTGCACTAGATTGCACTGCACTGTGCTGGACTGTACTAGCTTTTTGCAGACAGGTTTTCAAATATGTTTATTGTTAAAAAGGATGGTTCTTCACTATGTGTGTGTGTGTGTGTGTGTGTGTGTGTGTGTGTGAGAGAGAGAGAGAGAGAGGGGGGGGTGTTTTTAAAGTGTCAAATGTATTCTAAAGCATTCAGAAATTAATGCATCTTGCATCTTGTTTGTCGAAAGCCAGTCTTTCGAAGATGCTGACATTCATTTTTCCATGACAAACGCTCAGACAGAGGGCTAAAAACCTGAGGTAAAACATTTCATTGAATTGGTCTCCATGGAGGAAACGTACAAAAAAAGAAAAAGAAAACAAAAGAAGAAGAATATTTCTTTCACTATGAAGCCGGCTATTCGAGGAGACCGGGTTATGGGTACAACGGAGACAGCAAACGCATTGCACTGTTGCATCCTTTTAGTTGGAAAGAACCATTTTCGTGCGCTAGGCTCGAGTCTTCAGCTTCGTTTGACAGGGTATTAAAGAAAGCCACAGGAAGAAACAACAACAACAAAGAAAACAACAAAAAACAACAAGGGTGATTGAGAGGAGGAAATTAAACGAACGATGAAACGAAAAACAAACAACAGGATTTGGTGGGAGTGGGCGTCGAGAGGGGACTGGCTGGGTTCGGTTCGGGGGAGTAAACTGTAAAACCCGCGTGTCCGCCATATTAAAACGGTGTGAAAATATCAGCTGTTGTGTAGCATGGAATGGGAACTAATGCGTATGAGCCAGATGCTGAGGTGGGGAGGAAGCCCACGCTTTTCTCGCAGATTGATAGAAAACTTGGGGGAAAGGAAGGCGCTGATAAAACTTGGGGGGAAAGGAAGGTGCTGATAAAACTTGGGGGAAAGGAAGGCGCTGATACTGGTAAGGTTGTTGGTCCCTGCTATTCGCGTGAGGGATGTGGGTGGGAGGGGGGTGGGGGCGAGGGGGGCCCATCCGCGCTTTCACGCAATGCGTGAGAAAGCACGAGAACACCTCCCCTTTTTGTATCGAAACATTTCTTTTGTCACAGCGGTTAGCTGCTTGTCTTTTCCCTATACAACTATAACAACAAAGCCCATAATTGAACCTTCTTGCACTCATTCTTCTTTCTCTTCCTGAGGAAGAAAGGAAGCTGGTGTGTGTGTGTGTGTGTGTGTGTGTGTGTGTGTGTGTGTGTGATCAGTTTAACGTATGTTCACTAGAAGTGTTATTAGACGGGTATGTGTGTGTGTGATCAGTTTAACGTCCATTCACTGAAGTTTTATTTGACGTGTGTGTGTGTGTGTGTGTGTGTGTGTGTGTGAATAGTTTAACGTCTATTCACTAGAAGTGTTATTAAATAGAGGTGTGTGTGTGTGTGTGTGTGTGTGTGTGTGTGTGTGTGTTTTCAATTTTTTGCCTTAAAATACCATTATTTTCATCTCTGGAGCGTTATCTCTGAGAATTAGGGGAACTAATTTTTATAAGCAGTTGTATCCGTTTGAATGATATCATTCACAGATGAACAAGCGTGAAATGAAACTTTCTAAAGAAATAAAACAGAAAAAAATGTCACAGCTGGTCAAATTTAAAATCGAATAAATCATTGTAGTCGTCATCGTTGTGGTCTCATTTTGTGTTGGGGAAAGACAAGAAATGAGCAGGTTTGACAGTGAAAATTGTTTAGATAACAATCATGGGGACCTCCCACTCCTTCCCACACGGTGCGCACATTTAACCTGTAAGACTCTTCCTGTGTTTGGTTTTAACTAAAAAGAAAATGTGGGTTTGTTATTTACGTTGTGACATCGCTGATATAGCCCTGGTGGACAGCTGGGGTATTAAGCCGTGCGATCAGTTGTCAGGCAGCCAATTCATGTATGCGGCACAACTATACACGCATGCATTTTCAATAATCCGCCCCCCACTTTTTGACTCCACTTGTGTAAACAAAGTGAGTCTATGTTTTAACCCGGTGTTCGGTTCTCTCTGTGTGTGTGTGTGTGTGTGTGTGTGTGTGTGTGTCCGTGGTAAACTTAACATTGACATTTTCTCTGCAAATACTTTGTCAGTTGACACCAAATTTGGCAATAAAAATAGGAAAAATTCAGTTCTTTCCAGTCATCTTGTTTAAAACAATATTGCACCTCTGGGATGGGCACCAAAAAAAAAAAAAAAAAAAAAAAAAGAAAAAGAAAAAAGAAGCCTAATTATATGCAAACTGCATTTACTGTTATATTTACATTTTTTGTATTCTCTAAACTTGGCACTTTGACCTCTTATTCTGACACAACAACAAGAGGAGTCATTATTATCATTTTTTGTTCAAACAGGAACTTCTTTTGCTAAACATGGAATTTTTATTTATTTTGCAAACGTTTTGGTGCAGATAGTAAAAAAGGGAAATTACTCTGTAATTAATGCTAGGGGACTTAATTTATCACAAGTGAGTCTTGAAGGCCTTGCCTCTCTTGTCTTCTTTTATATTTCTCTCACTTTCTTTCTCTCTGCCTCATGTGCACAGTCCTGCCTATTCCCCATGCCCCATTCTCACACAAGCACAGACACTACATCTGGTCCCAACTTCCATCCCCATCTCTACCGCCTGAGTATCTTTATGAAGCAGCTCTCTACCCCAATGAATTCCAAAAGTCAGACTGAAAACCAGGATCGACCAGGACAAGGGTTTCCAGGAAGTTATACCGATGTGTCGTGGATTACTGCCCTCAATAAAAGACGGGAAGTGAAGGTAACCAGGTCAGTGTACATGATTCTGCAGGGGCTGAAAGGCTTCCATGGAACGACCATTTTGCACACGAACGTGACGATCATGACAGACTTTGTCTGCTTTTTGTAGATCTTGCCGGCTTTGTCTTTAATGCCTTAGTCTTGGGGTGGCCTCTTTATAAACGTTGCGCGTGTGTAGTGTGGGTGGGTTTCGCGGGCTAACAGCACCAGTGAGAAATAGCTTGAACCACTGCATCCTTGATCTCCGCCGGAGAGAGCCGTTGTCTTGTGTCAGGCTCGTCTTCAGCTTGGTTGAGCGTGTTATGCCAAATGTTGACAGGGTGTTAAAGAAAACCACTGCAAAAAAAGGTTATGGTGACCGATGAGAAAATGAAACGACGCGCAAATGGTAAAAATACAACCTACTTCAGTGGGACTGAGAAATGTGATGTGGTGGACATAATGGAATGGGTTGCGGCAGGGAGTATAAGTCTGATAATAGCACATCTGTGATGAATGCCGGAAAATTGTGCAGAAAGTTATAGCAGTTAGGTGGCAAGGAACTCCGACTATTTTTGTATTCACATGAATGCGAGTCAACATAAGAATGGGCCGTTAACGCTGAAGCGGAGACTAGCATCCCTTTTTTTGTGATCCAAGTGAAGCTAGTTTAACACTTCGCTTCTGTCCGTGCTCGTTTTCGGTTCTGACTCGGCTGAACCGATAGCTCTTTCTGTACACACATTTTGACTTCCCTTGCATCCGCTAGGATCCTCAAGCGTGAGGGGCAAAATGTTATCTATTAGTCATTACTATTTTTTTTTCTCCATCTTATTCTCTTCATAATTCTAATAAACTTCTTTGACAGCTTTAGGAAGTCATCGGATTGCGACCATTCGTTCGCAGAAATTGAGTTCGGTGCTAAATTGAAAGTGGCGTCTTTCACTCATAACCTTTGCCGGAACGTCTGACGTGCCTCGATCACAAGAAGAAACTTGATTGATATCAGGCATAACACGTTACCCTGTAAATTAGAGAGAAATTGTCTTTGAAGGAGTTGATTTCCACACTCCTTAATCAACACTTTTAGTTTAACTATCTCATATCATTATGCATCACTCTATTACATTTCTATCCCCCATTATTCTGAAATGGAATTGTAGGGAAAAAAGCTGTTTTGAAGTTAACATCACTCATTTGGGATGTGAAGAAAAATAAGGGAAAATATGAAGAGAGGAAAGCTTCAAAGGAAAACGTCCCTCGCTGTCATGTTTATGAAGCTATTTAGATTGATATGGCTGCTGGTTATGCAGCCACCGTTAATCTGGCCATCGTAACGACCTGTGAGAATATAATTTCTGTCGGCCTGGCTCAGCCTTTGCTTTCCTCAACCCAAGTTACCGAAGACAGACCCAGCTCGATGTTTAGGGAAGTTACAAATTTACACCTCAGTGAAAGTGCGCAAACGGCTTAGCTGGGATGACCATTGTGTTGGAAGATTTTGGAAAAATAACAGGGGACGGGGATGCTGGGCTCTGGGAGGTGAGGGGTGGGTACGTGGTTCTTTGATAGGTAAAGTGAAAGGAGGCAGGGTCGGACTTTTTCAGTTGGTTCCTTTTGTATTCGTGATTTCGTCGGAGGTGGGAAATTGCCGAATGTTGATGGTGTTCAGATTTAGTGGTACATATACATCGTTCGATTCGCTGTGGCAGAATTGGTAAGGCGTTGGACTTGTGATCCAGTGGTCAGGGTTCGATCCCCCGTTTCGACCTGGTGTTGTTTCGTTGGGAAAGGCACCTAGATTGTCCTCACTCCGCCCAGGTGTGACTGAGTTCCTGACCCAGATGGGTAAGGTTAAAATGGCGGAAGGAGAAGATTGGGCCCCGCCTTCATATGCCGAGCCATAGACACAGTGGGTATGAGTTTACTACCCGGATGGCAGTGAAAGGCTAATGGAAATTCAAACTTTTAACCTGTTTTTATATACATCGTTCTAGAATTTGAACCTGCAAATAATGTGTTGATAATATATATACATGACCTTTCGAGGCAATTTTTATCTTCTGCGGACATTGAACCTGTACATCAATTTTCAGCGAAAACTTGTAATAACTGGTGGGAGCTGGGCCTTCGTAAGAAATGTCCTTTGCACGTGCAACGGGACATCTCTTCAGAACCAAGGTTGGCAGATTCAGTCTGGCCTCATTCCGAGATTCGCAAGCAGATTCGCCTGTCTGGAACATCACTCAATCTTGTTATCCTTGCTTTTGGCAGGGGGCTTACTCGGTGAGGATAAAAGACTCGGTTGATTAACTGTCTCCTTTTCTGAACTTGGAGCTTAGAGGGCTGTATCACAGCTTCTGGTCTTCTCCGTTCATCTGGGAGAAAAGGGCTATTCTGCCGATGTTGTTTATCAGGGTTGTCCCCCCCCCCTCCTCTCTCTCCCTTTCTCTATGTCTCTCTAATATTAGGTGCGTTAGTTTTTGTTTTTGTTTTGTTTTACTTTTTCAAATGATTGGATGAAACGACACTGTAACTTCCCCTGTACCCCCCTGTCACATGGGCTGTTAAGCCAATGACAGTAAAGAGTCAAAGTGTCAAAGTCTCTCTCTGTCTCTCTCTGTTTGCTCAACTCGTTAATTTAAAACAAGCAAACAACTTTATAATTTAAAATGACCTGGACTGGCATTTAAGGTGAAAGTAGATGGAACGGGTGTTCGCAGAATATGGAGAGAAAATAAGAAGTGCAAAAATAACATTTCATTTTACTAGGATTAACAATTTCAGGCCGTTGCCTAACCTTTCATCTGGTCCTTGCTATTCCACATGAATCGCGAGAGAGAGGGAGAAAGAAATCTGATGGCCTGGCATAAAATCTCGATGATGGATAGCATCGAATGGCCATAAACTACATGATCTGATTTGATATGATGGATAGCGCAGATGAAACCACTTTTGTTTGAGGTGGGCAGGATTTTCATATTTGATGAAATCATATTCTGCTTTTGGTTTATTGCAGTTTTCATCCCTTCGCTGGCTCTGGAGCGTGTGGGTGAACACCATATGTGCTGCTCTGACCGTGAAAGGAAGGATAGACATGTGTACATGCAGGCTCATAGAGACAAGGCAAAACACGACAAGGGTCACATAAAAGTGTTACATAGTTCAGGTAACTGATACAAATATGAATAGCATTTAGTATTGTACTCACATATAATCACCATGGCATTAACTTTTTTTTTTTTTTTTTTTTTTGTATTTCTTTTTATCACAACAGATTTCTCTGTGTGAAATTCGGGCTGCTCTCCCCAGGGAGAGCGCGTCGCTACACTACAGCGCCACCCCTTTTTAAAAATTTTTTATTTATTAAAATTTTTTTTTTTCCTGCATGCAGTTTTATTTGTTTTTCCTATCGATGTGGATTTTTCTACAGAATTTTGCCAGGAACAACCCTTTTTGTTGCCGTGGGTTCTTTTACGTGCGCTAAGTGCATGCTACACACGGGGCCTCGGTTTATCGTCTCATCCGAATGACTAGCGTCCAGACCACCACTCAAGGTCTAGTGGAGGGGGAGAAAATATCGGCGGCTGAACCGTGATTCGAACCAGCGCGCTCAGATTCTCTCGCTGCCTAGGCGGACGCGTTACCCCTAGGCCGTCACTCCACTTTTACCAACTGTTTGATTAAGGCATAGATAAGGCATACATATAGAGGGGAAAAAAAAGTAAAATACAACATTGCACAATTCATACAATCCAGAAGTGAATGGGCATTTATCCCAACGCAAACAGAACAAATTCGTTATAAAAAGTGCGGACGAGTTGGCTCAGAGAGATACTCATTTTCTGTCGAGTTGAATCAGAAAACATTCATTATATTTTTCAGGAATATGATTTAATCAAATGGATCAACAATCGTTTGTACTCGTGAATGATGAACGACATTTCAAAACATTAATTTCCAGTGAAAGTTTGGTAAATATCTTTTACTTGCTTCTTCAAAAGTTGGACTGTCAGAGAGGTAATGGAATTCTTCCCCAGCGTCTCAAAGTTGACCCTTTGTACAACTTCGGTCTTCTTGGGGAGGTGTTTGATATTCTCCCTCCTTGAACAGAACGTTTATGATTTGACATACTCTACTCAGCAAATGTACAAACATGTATTTCTGGCAGAACACAAGGATAATTTTCGAAAGAAGACATTTCCTTATACAGTTTGTAATTACCCTGTATCTTTTTTCCGATCTAAGTCAGAGAACCAGTATATATTACACACACACACACACACACACACACACACACACACACACACACACATATATATATATATATATATGCAGAAGAAAACAACCGTATGAGCTGGAGTCGGCTAGGAAGGCAAGACCAGGCGCACTTGGGGATCACTCCAGTTGCTGCTGTTAAGTGCAGGCTGCCCTAAGTGCAAATGATATAGCAAGAGTAAGACAGAGTGGGGTTGGGGTGGATGGGTAAAGTTTTACTTTATCACTGCGACCCTCCCCTCCCTCTTAAGCATTCCGGGAAGAGAGAGAGAGAGAGAGAGAGAGAGAGACAGACAGACAGACAGACAGACAGGCCTGATTTCTCGAAAGCGATACATTCCCACATTCCCGAAGCAGTGGAGCTCAACTTCAGCACAATGACTACTGCGACGTTTAGTGAGGTCTAAGCAAAACGGGGGTGAAGCTATCGCTTAATTAAGGAATGACGGTTCTTACAAAGCAATGATTTGGAGACTTTACGAGGGTTGCTTGCCGGTTGAGTTCACCTTTATAGCGCTTAGAGTCGCTTCGTTACTGGAAGTGATCAGTGCCCGTAAGAATTCTCAGAAGCTATGGAAGTCAGACAATTTGATTCTCGGTTGAAACAAGTCTTTGTTACTTGTAATTGATTTGTGTATCAGGCTTTGGGTTACTTTGTTTATCCTAATTTTCCTTCTGTCTGTCTCTGTGTCTTTTGTTCCGTGTCCCGTTCTTTCCGGTCCTTTTCTTTTTCGCCTTCTTTGCTTTCTTTATTTTTCCGTTATTCGCATCTTTCTCTCTGTCCCTCTCTCCTGGTATCTTTCTTTTATCGGAATGTTTTATGGCCATATGAGGGTGGATAGTTTTTGTGAAGAAAGTACTCACGCAGCATACACATACGTACACCCGGCGCACGGTCACACACGCATGTACGCACGAAGGCGCGCGCGCGCGCACACACACACACACACACACACACACACACACACACTTTACCTATCAGAACTTCCAACCACATAAAACACATGGAAAACAAGGAGAGGCTTAGACGTAAGCACCGAAAAAAGCGTGGGCACTGCTCTGAAAATTGTCACTTTGGGGATGCTAGTCGGAAACAGGTTTGAAGCAGATTATCTGTCTAATGGAACGCTGCTGTTGGTGACTAGCTTTCCGCATCCTGGAGCTTTTAGGTATAGGTTCAGAAACAGGAGAGAGTTGTGATGCTGGTGGCTTGTTCTTGGAATCTCAGAGCTTCTAGTCGTTATGATGGGAGGAGAGACGGACCCACAACAACATTGACGAGAAACCTCAGGTAATTTGACGACGGGGAAAACACGAGTTTGCTGATCAAATGCAGTTTTCAATTAAGTAATAATGAAATGGTTTAAATTTGGACTCGCTATCCTTCTCAGTCTGGTTTCCCTCTCTTTTGTCTTGTGCCCCCCCCCCCCCTTTTCCCGGTTTTTATCATCTTAATGTAAGTAGTCAGATGATTTATTTGTTATGCCGAATGGTGCAAAATAATGTTTTGAAATATGAATGTATGAAACGAAACCTGTAACGTGTGTGTGTGTGTGTGTGTGTGTGTGTGCGTGCGTGCGCGCGTGCTCTCTCGAACATGCAGTCGATGTTTGTCACTTTTGTTGTCACTTTTGTACTTTGGTAGTGCGGTCTGATAAACGATTAATATTTGACGATATTTGTATCAACTTCATGTGCTTTGGTTTTTATTCTGTCTTTGATTTTGTTGTTGTTGTTGTTGTTTTTTGTTTTGTTTTGCTGATTTAATCTGAATACAGAAGTGGCACATTTAACTTTTTATGACAGTTACAACTCGTGGTCAACACAATGTCATCGACTTTCCTGATCCTGTCAAATATAGATCGAACTGATTTGTGCTTGTCGCTATCTTTCGCCATGCTGCTTTCGTGCGAACTTAGCCCTGAACGCTATTAACCCATGTCTAAGGGCTGTGCTGCTGGGCTGGGCAACCCTCGTTCGATCCTCCACGTTTCGTGTTTAGGTGCAGTAAAGACCAAGGATGGAGGTATTACATCAGCAGCCACGCCAATCGTATCGATCCAGGGAAAATGAGTTTATCTTCGGTCTGGCGACAAAATGAGGGGCAGCGCTGGGTCATTAGTTTCACGGTAGAAAGGACCGAGGAGAAAAATCCGTATAATGATATTCCGTAATACGGATATGAGACAAATGATGTGAATTGATTAATGAAATGCACAATGGTGTGCAAACTTACCTACTGCGCAAGGCTATAGTCATCCTGGACAGGCCTTCTCATGTCCTTTCTTTTAAAACTGAATTTCAGTTTTCAACTTTTGGACAGCGACTCCAAAAACCGGAAACATTCCTGCCAATTCTATTCATCTCACATTTATTCCGGTTTGTGTGTTGAGGGGGTTGTGTGTGTGTGTGTGTGTGTGTGTGTGTGTGTGTGTGTGTGTGTGTGTGTGAGCGCTCGTGTATGGGTGTGTTGTGTGTGCATGCGTATGCATGTGCGTATGGGCTGGTGTGCGTCCGTGCCTGGTGGTCGTAGTGGTGTTGTGTGCAGCGCACCTTTACATTATTTAAGCGCCTGGCAATGTCCCGCTATTGTACAACGGTTCCGAGCGGGATGAATTGAGTAATCTGAACAATGCACTGTCAGACTGTCTGTCTGTCTGTCTGTCTGTCTCTGTTCGTCTCTTTGCCTGACTGTCTGTTTGCGTGGTTGCTTGATTCTCAGTGTTCTTGCTAATCCCTCAGATTCACACTTTAAACACGAATGCCTTTTTTGCCCTAAATTTAAATCAAAAGCAGGAAACAACTGGTGTTTTTCGCATTTGAATAATATGGTGTAAAACGAAAACAACATCATGAAAGAACTGTAAAAATAAATAGAAAGGCTCTTTTTTCAAAGAAGTGTGTTGACATATATATTGATCAAGATGGGCATCCGTCAGACTGAGGAGATTTTGGTGTTGCGCTGTGGGCGGTGATTGATACAGCGTGGGGTGTGACTGGACAGTCCATTTACGATAGTGAGAGTCCCTCCCTCACACACTGCGAACAGCTCAGGTCTGACGCTGGTCTGTCTGACTTTGGTGCTTTCTCCTCAGACTCTTTGCCTCGGGATACTGAGCAAGCTTGGAGAGGCCTTTCTGCACCGTTTGCCCCAGGGCTACAGCTTCCCAGGTATTCAGGTGGACGTTCAAAGCCTAAGATGTCTCTTGCGAATGTCTTTATAGCGCAGTTGGGATCTGCCTGTGTGACGCTATACTTCCACCAGCTCTCAGCAAAGAAATTCCTTGGGGATCAGACCATTCGCGCTATGTGACCGAACCAGCGCATGCGTCTGTTTCAGCAGGGTGTTCATGCTGGGGTTTCAGCTCACCCCAGGATGATGTTGTTTTGATCTTTGTCTTGCCAGGTGATGTTCAGAACTGCAAATGGAAGGCGTTGAGCTTCTATTCCTGTAGGTCGCGCAGGGTCCAGGACCCACTGCTGTACATGAGGGTGCTCATGATGCAAGCCCTGTAGACCTGGATCTTGGTGTGCTCCGTCAGCTTCAGTTTGTCCATGCTCTATTAGTCAGTCTGAACATGGTGATAGTTACTTTGCCGATGTGCTTGTTTAGCTCGGTGTCAAGAGTGAGTGAGTCTTAGGTCGTCGAATCCAGGTACACAGAGTCATGGACAATATCCAGTTCATTGTCAGAGATCCCGATGGCAGATGGAGAGTCCACCCCCTGTTCCATGACCCGTGTTTTCTTCAGACTGATGGTGAGTCCGAAGCATCTGCAAGCTTCACTTGATTACAAATTCGTTAGTGTGAAGAGATGTCTCGAACTCCCGCTCTGGATGGAGGCTGTGGCTGTGTGCACGGGGTGGGGATTCCAGCTGTCTACATAATTTCCGTCATGATCAGTGTGTCCGGCTAACGTTGGGCGTTTTGTGTCTTTTGCAAATGTGATAACACAGTTTGATGTATTCTGTTGCTGCCTTTTTGTTAGTCTCTCTCTCTCCTTGTGTCTCTCTCCGTCGGTCTCTGACTGGCCTACCCTCTCTCTTCCTTTCTGTGTTTTCCCTGTCGTTTACTTTCTGGCTTTCCGCCGATTCATGTCATATTTCAAAATATTATTTTACATTTTTGGTCTTTACTTTGACTTGGCATTACATTTCTTTTTGAGTTTCACCTTTTCTCCCCACACATGAAATCGGTCAGAGTTTATGCGCTGAGTGTTTCAGTCATGTTTTATGCATGTTATGAGCAGGATGATAATATTTTTTTTGCCATTATCGTTACTTTTTGCTGTCTTTCCGTGCACGGGATTGGAATGGAGGATTACGACGACTCGTTCGTTTACCTCCTCGGCTGGCTTGCATAATTGAAGGTTTTTACACAAGTACGTATCTGTTTCAGGCGGGTATTTTCTTTTGATCTAGATTTCTTGATACAGAATATTTCAGTGGCTCATGGTTTGGGTCCGGTTTCAACATTCGGTCAGAAGGCTTTTGTCGTTGACAGTTCTATACATATTTGATGGTAATGAAATGAGGAACGCTCGGCTTTCTCCCTGCTGCCAAGAGATACATGCATATTGATCACTGTCAAACATAGACGGTCGGCGTTTGATGAATACCGCCTCCTTCACGTGTGAATAGGTTATCTACACACTGACCTAGAAAGCAGACTTTTCAAAAACCCTGTAAACAGAATTTTCTTCTACACACTGACCTAGAAAGCAGACTTTTCAAAAATCCTTTGAACAGAATTTTCTTCTACATACTTGCCTAGAAACCAGGCTTTTTTAAAACCCTTTAAACGGAATTTCCTTCTACACACTCACCTAGAACCCAGGCTTTTCAAAACCCTTTAAACAGAATTTTCTTCTACACACTGGCCTAGAAACCAGGCTTTTCAAAAACCCTTTAAACAGGATTTACTTCTACACACTGACTTAGAAATCAGACTTTTCAAAAACCCTTTAAACAGAATTTTCTACCATTCTTAATCTGAGCGTATTACAATAAACAAAGTTCCCTTCTTCTGCGGCACCCATATAAGACTTTGGAATATATTATCTCATTATTATAATTCAGTGCACGTTCAATGCCCATAAAAGCAGAATCCCACACCCAAAAGCTGTACTGACTCCACCACCACCCCTCCACACGCAATCACACACATACACACGCGCGTGCGCTCACACACATGCGTGCGCGCGAACTTAAACACACACAAATTCACACGCACACACGCGCGCAAGCACACACACACACACACACTCTCTCTCTCTCTCTCTCTCACTCACTTTGGGGAAAAAACGTATTGATCGAGGAACACACTTCTTTGCCACTGGGAATGGCCGCAATGACTCCATCGTAAGAAGAAACACAGCGATCCTCTTATTGGCATCGACAAGGACGTGGTCTATCCAGATTCGCTTCGTGTTTGACAAACATTAGAATAATCTGTGCGATGCTTTGTAAAGATGGCCTGAAAAAAAAAATGAAAAAAAGAAAAACAATGAGGTTGAATCATCTTGTTAACCTGGGGAACAATCACATATCATTGGATCCTTTCAATGGCATTGTCAAAAGTTTCATTTGTGTATGATTGACACGTTTCAGAGCCCCAAGAAATCATTTGTGGTAGACCAGGCTACAATGCAACGCGTTTTGATCTAATTTGAAACAAACTGTTGAACGTGTGGCAGCATCAGGAGAATGCAAGTATTTCCATAGCTGCTAAGGAGCTTTAGGTGTGTGCTGGTGTTTTCCATTTCTTGTGTTATACTCTCGCTTAAGCCTCCATGCAAAAGACCTTTCGCACAGAGAAATGGCACGAACGTCCCTAAGATAAACTCTAAACAACGTGTTTGAAAATCCCCTAGAAATCGATCGATGAGGATAGAACGTTTAGTGCAGATTGAACATTGAACAAATTTGTTAAGATTCGAAGTGACGGGATCCCCCGAAAGAGGATCGCCGAGATTTACGAACATATGCACACAGTGTGCGGAGGAAAGCAAACAAACAACAAAAACCTATTTGCATATATGCATATTATTTTTGCTCAGGGATTTTTTTGGTCCGTGTGTGGTTGCTGAGATTTATTTGTTTGGAACAAAGGAACGTATGCAAGATGGTGAACACTGAGGGGTAAAGAATCTTACTGCCAAATTCCTCGATCTAGACTGGAATACGAACACTGGTCAAGACTTTAAGTTCATGAATATCTTGACCGACCAACCAGCAACAGCACACATGAACATCTGTGAGGCACAATAGTCTCACGAAAGGTTCAGTCATACATGATTGACCTGAACACCACACACACACACACACACACACACACACACACACATTTTTTCTTCTATTTTTTTCTTTCTTTTCCCTTCTCTTTAATTTAAAAAAAATATTATTTTCATTGATGGCTTGATGTAAAAAAGCAATTGTTGCTTATTCAATTTACCATCATGAAATAAAATCTTGACTTGACTTGACTTGACACACACACATTGTGTGTGTGTGTGTGTGTGTGTGTGTGTGTGTGTTCGCACGTGTTTCCTTTCGTGCAGCTGTGTCGAGTTTCTGCTCTTTATCAACTGCGTACATTTGCTGGCCGTGGTTAATGTAGAACGTACAATTGATCTTGTCATTAACAACTGTTCCGCAAACGCTTTTATCTTTGTAACCTTTGTACCACTGATGAAAGGTTCAAGATCAGGAACTAAATTTTCACTGGAAGACATTGGTGTGCGTCTTGAAATGAGCTTTGCATTTAACATATCACTGACTGCTTGGATGTACATGATGTGAGACGCAAACACTCTAATCTTTCTTCACGGAGGTCATTTCTTTTCGCAAATTGATGGTCCGTTGTTTGTATAATTGAAAGTTAATGTATAAATCCATCTTGTTCGGAGAACAAGAACTTTTTCTCTTGTTCGGAAAACAACAACCTTTTCTCTTGTTACTCAACAATCAGTGTGTTGCGAAACCACGAACAACAGCAAATCACGTGCGCTCTGTATGCATTGTCTTACGGTGTGGTACGTCATTCACCTGACTGTTCATCTGTCAAGTCTTCGAAAGTCCCATCTTTTGATTTCGCGTCTCAGACCTGCCACTAGTCTGAAGACTGTGTTGTATCATGTTTTATTGGAGACAGGGAGGGACTCCCAGTGGAAAAATTGGGTCGTTAATTTGGCGGCTCGGCGTCATTCAGACACAGTGGAGATAGATTCACGAACAAGAGGTACCCGTGTCCTTGTAAACGATAACGGGATTAGTGATGCGTAATGGGGAAACACTAGCGTGGAATCGGCAGCGGATAAAGAGATGATTTGTTGGACCATGGACTATCAAGTTGATCAGCAGACTTCGAGGAAATTCAGTGTGTTTGAACATTTGTCATTTTCAACTAAGCTCAACAAAGCGAACCCTGGCTTTTTATTCAAAGCGTGTTTGGGTTAAGTGGTATGTTTTCTGTTTCAAGAGAACTCTTCCTAATTTAGGTGCTTTTAGAAGCTTGCATATGTCATTAATTCAAAGTGTCTCTCTCTCTCTGTATGTGTGTGTGTGTGTGTGTGTGTGTGTGTGTGTGACGCCTTGAAGAAGCTGGGCGTTAAACTGTTCTGGCTGTCTTCTGTTGGTCTTTCCTCCGTCCTCTATAGTGTTTAATACAGTCTTTGGGAGTCACCTTCACGTGATACCACATGTTGTCCTTTCTCGGGATATACCACAGAGCAGCGACATCTCATTTCTGTGCTCTGCACGCTGTTCACTGAGTCTGAAGTTCGCTTAGTCCTGTAAAAGGCCCTCACACTTAACTTAGCCGTTTGTGTAATCATCATTGTAAAATATTTGCACGCGCACGCTTGCGTAAGAATGCTTTATTTGGTTTTGTAGGAAAAGGGTTCACATTGTGACATGCGCCTGTCTCTTGAAGCATACAGCGTCCATAGCAGTTAATTTAGAGTAAAATAAAAGATCAAAGGAGGCTTGTTTGATGATACAATCAGTTTTATGAGCTGAGCATAACTACAAGTAAGGGAACTAAACAAATATCAAATCAGGTTCAAAGCTGACAGGATTTTACAGGGAGTCTATTTTCAACATGAAAACCTGTGTGATCATTCAAACTTTCTTTCTCTCTTTCTTTCTTTCTTCATTTCCTTTTTGTCTTTTCGTTCTTCTGCCATCCCTTCTCTCAAAACAACGCGACTTCCGTTAACAAAGGCCGCGTAACCAAGTTACTGTTACGGTAGTGAACGTTTCCGATCTGTGTTTTAAGGGCATGCAAGCCATCTTAAAGTCTTAACTCCCGAGAGCAAGGTTTCGGTTGCGCCCCTTTTCTCTGCATTCAAATTTTGTATTACGTGTAGCTGACACATTTTGTACTTTCCAAAGTCAATTCAGGTCTAGATTGGAAGCTGCTAGGCAAATCTCGCTCTCTGCCATAAATGAAGCCAAACCGTAGCTTTATTAGGCTTTTATTTTGAATAAACCTTCACCGACGTCACAGTGTCAGACTCTGGTGAGAAACTGGCTTGATTCAAATCGCCCGCCATTTATAGTCCGGTTCAGGCTTTTTAAGAGCGCATCGGTCACGAGCCATTTGCCACCACGTGTCGGGACCAGACCATTGAGTCATTGTCCGCCGACACGACAATACCTTTGGTGAGCAGCCCGCTTTCGTGCTGGACTTTTCGTCGCTCGCAGTGCGAGAAGTATGTCGAATGGCGACGTGTGCAGCCCAGCACCGTAACTGGCTTCTCTGGGTGTGCACTGCTTTTGTCCGGACAACTTTTCGGCAGAGCTTATAAATGGATCAATGCTCAAAGTAAGACTTAAGCAAATAATGGGTGTGATTATAAAACTAAGAACACGTACAAAGTAAAAGACTAAAGCAACTATGGGGTGTATTTATAAAAACAAATATATCTTGTAAACTTGCAAAAATAGTCACCAAAAATGTTCAAAATCCTTTCGTCAGATAAGCGATTTCCACTACGAAATTTTAGCCTTTCAGTGACATGGAAAAAAAAAGTAAATGGAGCGCACAGTTATGACTAAAAATAGCCAGGAACCCCGACGAAAATCCGACGAAAGCGGGCCTGCACACCCTCCTTAACTCTTAGTCCTCACCAAAGAGATGATTTTCCATTCACATTTCTCTGTTGGTTTGTCTGTCAGCAGGGTTCTTGGGGAAGAAAAGAGGGTTGTCTCTGAAATGGTGCAGGCTTGTAGGATGTGCGTTGTACAGAGTGCCCACGAATCCAGGACGCTTCGAATCTCCACACAAACCACCACAGGGAAGAGGTATGGCCGTGGCTCGTTCGCCCGAATGTTCACTGGCTCGGGAATCGCTGCACGAAACCCAGCAACTTCATGTGTAGAATTGGCCTCCAAGAGGGATGGGTGAACGATGTGTGTGTGGTTCGTCCGTCGGGATCAACGAGGATCATCTAGTCATCCTAGGGGTGGGTGGGTTGGGCTTTGTGGGTGCGCAGATGACTGGTCAGGCCAATCCGCGCCCGGAAGGTTCTGACGCAGTGTGGACAGGGGATGGTGGCGGCTGTCGGGGACTTGCTGGCACTGCTTTTCCTGGCCTGTCTGCGTTGCTCTGCTGCAGCGATTCTGTTGGCCTCACAGGATTTGGCGCCTTTGTGGACAGCTGAACGCCACTTTGGTCTGTCCATTGCATTCAGGTCCCATTTGTCGTGGCTGATGTTGAAGGCCTTCAGAGAAGCTTTCAGAGTGTCTTTGAAGCGCTTCTTTTGGCCTCCATGGGAGCGCTTGCCATGTTGGAGTTCGCCATACAGCAGTTTCTTGGGGAGCCGGTGGTCTGGCATGCGAACTATATGGCCTGCCCAGCGCAGCTGGGCCTGCATCAAGATGGTGTAGATGCTGGGCAAGTTTGCACGAGTGAGCACCTCTGTGTCAGGGATCTTCTCTTGCCACTTTATGCCGAGAAGTTTTCTGAGGCCGGTGGTGTGGAAGTGGTTCAGCTTTTTGGCGTTTGTAGACCGTCCATGATTCACATCCATAGAGTAGTGTGGTGAGAACTATGGCCTTGTATACTTTGAGCTTCGTCTCCAGGGTGATGCCTCTCCTGTTCCAAACGTTCTTATGGAGTCTGCCGAAGGCAGCGCTGGCTTTGGCGAGTCAGACGATGTACAGAAGAGGAGGAAGAAGGATGAAGAAGAGAAAGAGGAGTAAGAACAAAGAGTATTAGAATCTAATCGAAAATTTGCATTGTCAATGAATTTATTCATGTGTGTGTGTGTGTGTGTGTGTGTGTGTGTGTGGAAGGGAGGGAGGGAGGGAAGGAGAGAAGGAGACAAATGATGCAGGTAAATGTTTCCTTTCTTCCTCAGGCTTCATGCCAGGCACACATATATTTCTTAAAACCGATCAATATCGATTTTTAAAACAACTGACATTGAAACGATTATTGTAAAAACTCTAAGATTGCGCTTTGAACTGGCGAAGCGTGCAACAGAGGCCATTTTAATCCTCTTATGTTCTCATTTTTAGGTAGGAAATGTCCGAGAGGGTTGCGAGGGCACGTATCGATCTGTGAAATATTAAAACGATGCCATATTGGCTAAGCGACCATGTGAAGGACTGGTCAAGCAGAATGTTGCAAACAAGTGAATGAGGTCTTCGTCTTCTGCTTTTGTGAGCTGTTTGTTGCTTCCACGTTACGAGTGAGCTTTTACGTGATTTGACTGTTTTGTGAAAATCATTGGGTAGTCATACTACATAATGGGGCTGGTTTGTGTTAGGTGTGTTGGTTTTTATTAGCCACCGAACTCTTGACATTGACCTCGGGATCTTTCGCGTGCATGTTTGGTCTTGATCATGCGTAAGGACACGTTGGAGATAAGGCCAAATATGTATGTGTTGAACTGAGATACTGTTAGAATGTCGATCCTTAACCCACCACGCACTGCATGGATTCCAACTGCGGACCTTGCAGTGAAACCACATGGCTATCGCGCTAGTGGAGAGTGTCTTGCCTCATATATCCCCACTCTCTCACCCAAGAGGGTTTTAGGATGGTTCTCAAAGGCCATCTAGCCCTAAAGGCTGCAGCACTAAGTACCAGTGCAGTCTTGCCTCATAGTTTACGAATCATAGTCCTTCACAAAAGACTTAAACTGTAAATGACTCCCCATTGCAGTCGATAAACCCCTGACCGTATAGCCCTCGCTTTGCTTTTGGCCCAAATGTAACCTAGTGCCAATCTCTGATATAAACCGAGTGTTGAGCCTGACAACAACAACAACAATGATAATAATGATAATGATAACAATATTTTTTTTCTTTTTAGCCAATGAAGAGAGACAACGTGATGCACCAAATTATGAGAAGAAGAATAAAAAGGATGATAAAAAAAAAGAAGAAGAAAAAAAGGAATAAAGAAAATAAAGGCGGAAAGATAGAAAGAAAAGAAAAGCAAAAAGAAGATATATGGGTGCTCCGTTGTTTGCATGCAACTTAGGCCCCACCTTGAAATTAAAAAAAAAAGAAAAAAAAAGTAGTTTTTAATGGCATTGAAAGAACGGTGTGGAAGGGATTAACTCTCTCCATACGAACGGCGAAAGAGACGACGTTAACAGCGTTTCACCCCAGTTACCATCATCAAAATATTGCAAGCGGAAGGCTCTTATACTGAAGAGGTGAATGTTGACAAAGAATACCACAATTCTGACGACGGAAGCTAAAGGCTGGGTCATTCAGACACCCACTGGACATCCGAGGGGTCTGTGTAGAGGAGAAGAGAGGACTGGCCGTACTGAGTGGGTTAAAACGCTGTAAGTTCCATGCATCGAACTCTGCTTCGTATGGTACTGAATGTTATTGTCACCGGCTGAAAACACGTGCATGTTCTTGGAACACGACATGAAATGAACTGGAATCCAGACGTGGAACAAAGTTCATGTCGTTCAAAGATTTTACCTCTTTTGACAACACGTCCATTGGTTCGTTCCCCTTTCCTGTGCTTTATTTTGGTGAGCGTTGGTTTCGTGAAAGTCATTTCAAATACTTAATGCATGTTTTTTTTCCCTCGCGGTTTGTTCTTTTTCTTTCTCTCTCCCCCCCCCGCCCCCCCCTACCCCTTTCATCCCGAAGATTATATTTTCCCTTGAAACATCATCAGCAAAATAGAAGTGTCTCACTGAGTCAGAAAGACACTACACAACACACTGATCTTTAGAAATATCTTAGGATGTTTTTCAGTTGTTTTTTTTTCAACACACGCACAATGACACACACACACGGACACACACACACACACACACATGAACACATTCATACACGCTCACACAGACACACACACGCACACACACACGCACACAAACAGAGAAGCAGACAGACACGCACATACAAACATGCATACACACAAGCAGACAGACAGACAGACCCAGACACACTCACACAGACACACACGCGCACACAGACAGACAGATATACACACACCGCTCTTGTCATGTTGCAAAACTAACAGCGTTTTCCATATGAACGGCTCAAACAAGGATGAGTCTTGATATTACAACGGGTAATATTGAAAGCAAGGGAGCGCAAGAAAACCGCTGGAAGCTCAGTGCTGGAAATAAATGAAGCATCCTTTTTGAGGGAGGTTTAAATGGCTGCTGTGCTATAACTTTTCTGTCGTTCCGTGTTTTCCTCGTCCATGTTTTTTTTTATTTTTTAATTTTTTTATTATTACCCTCGTGTTGTTTCCTCGTTAGGTTGTGAAGCTGTTGACAAGAGGCTCTGTAATGTTTAAACCAGACTGAATGCAAAACTTAAATCTTTGTGACGAACAGAAACAAGGCAATTACTCATGTTTATTTTCCTGTTTGAAGTGTTAAAAAGACATTAAGATTAACGAAATATAACTGGGAAGAAAACACAACTTAATCTAAATGAATTCATAAAACTTGGAAAGGTTGTGTAACTTTTGCTATATCTAAAACATACTTGTCAGTGTGTTTAAGTTTGATTTGTTTTGTTGGAAATCATCTTTAGCGCGTGTGTGTGTGTGCTTGCGTGGGGGGAGCGTTTGTGTGTGTGTTTCGGAGACATCGTTGGACTGAAGTTGTGAATCAATGAGTGTGTATTGCTATTGTATCCTCCACACCCCCAAACGAGCAAAAGGATTAAATTTCTTTGAATCTTTGAAAATTTGAATCTTTGAAACGGGATCGATTATAAGCCTGGTTATTGGGAATGACCAAAAAAACAAAAACAAAAAAACAAACAAACAAAAAAACAACAACAAAAAAACACACACCGAAAAAAAAAGCGCATGCTTTATGTATTCATTTTGAAAGCCAGAGTTTGGTGGCCAAGAAGTGCTATTTGCCTGAGCAAGATTAAATGCTCTAGAAATTCAGAAGGATCTCAGCGTCCTTCGAGAAGTAGCTCAGACATATAAGTTCGTGGATTGTAAGACCTTTATTCGCCGTTGTAGAGTTCCGAACTGCCTGCTCCAAACTGGACTATCGTGTACTGTGCGTGGTTCTGCAAGGTCTTGTCTGAAAACTCAGGACCGTGGAGCCATGTCACAAAACTGTTATAAATAGTTTATGGGCAGAGGACGGTGCATCCGCTTCAACAAACCGCGGACATTCAGCTATTATCCGAAAGTACACTGTGAGCCAGAACTTCTGTCCTGTACCTGTGTTCTCAACTCTCACTTTCAGCCCACCAGGTATTTCTTACAAGAATCTATGTTCTTCCCCTTTCTGAGAAAGCGGATATCAATATTAGCATCGTTTCTGAACACCCCCCCCCCCTCAGTTCCTCCCCCCCCTCCACCCCCCACCCCCGAAAAAAAGAAGAAAAGAGAGAGACAAGACAGAGAGAGAGAGAGAGAGAGAGAGAGAGAGAAACAAACCAGCAAAGGAAAAAAAGCTCACATTTCAGACACGTGTTGTTCGCTTTGTCTTGTTCAGAATTATGCCACTAGTTTTCTTGCTTTCCTGAGCCATGCCTTGCCTGTCCTGTTTTTCACCGAAACCGGTAATGGTGGTTCCATATCAGAAGATGGGAGTGCCTCTGATGAGTTCTGGGCATTTATTGCAAGCTGCCCATTTGCAGAATATCTTCCTGTTGACAGTTCTGTCTATACAGCAGGGCAGGTCTCGGTCTCTGTTATCCTTGAACCAACCACATCTCAAAATCTTCCTGCTGCATCCTCTCCTGTTAGGTCATTACTTGACAAAACATAAATCCCCTTATACTGCTTGAATTTGATAAACTGTATACTACTTGAAAAAAAAGAAGGTTGTAGTTGTAACATTGTTTTAGATTGGATCCCCTGACATGTCGGTATTTAAAGTAGCCGCGAAGTTACTGACCTGGTTTTGCGTGACCCCAGCCCTGGACAACTTGATGTTAAGAGCGCCAGCCAACAGGTTGTGAAACACCACCAGTATTGTTGACCGACTTCCCAAGAACTCCACTAATCGAGTAGAGAAGACTGCTCGCGAAGTTCTAAACACAGATCTCAAGCCAAAGATCTGGTTAGATAGACCTCTTGGAAGAGGAAGACAACTCCCAAACTGAACTCTTTCAAATATGTGTTCAATCTCAGAGAATTCCCATCTCCTCTCCTGTGACACTGGTACTGGCAGCAAGCATGCAGGTCGATCCTTCACGTATTCCTGCTTCCAGAACGGAGAAGCTCCATTGTGTGTGCAGCAAGTCTCTCGCTGATACACATCTGTTGAATGCTTGGTTCTGCATGATAGTGGAGTGATGGCCTAGAGGTAACGTGTCCGCGTAGGAAGCGAGAGAATCTGAGCGCGCTGGTTCGAATCACGGCCCAGCCGCCGATATATTCTTCCCCTCCACTAGACCTTGAGTGGTGGTCTGGACGCTAGTCATTCGGATGAGACGATAAACCGAGGTCCTGTGTGCATCATGCACTTAGTGCACGTAAAAGAACCCACGGCAACAAAAGGGTTGTTTCTGGCAAAATTATGTAGAAAAATCCACTTCGACAGGAAAAAACAAATAAAACTGCACACAAGAAAAAATACAAAAAATGGGTGGCGCTGTAGTGTAGCGACGCGCTCTCCCTGGGGAGAGCAGCCCGAATTTCACACAGAGAAATCTGTTGTGATAAAAAAGAGAAATACAAATAAATACAAATAACACAAATAACACACACACACACACACACACACACTCTCTCTCTCTCTTTCACACATACACACACACACACGCACACACACACACACACCACACTGCACCACACCTCATGAAATTTTTCTTTTCCTGAAGGATGTGAATGTTTGTTCATCTGATTTAGATCTTACGTTGTGATGTCTGGTTTCCAATCGTCAACAAAGTTATTTTGATTGAAACTTTTACATTGTTCGGTTTCTTTTTGACTGTTTTGTGGTCCGTTTTCAGCCTCGGTGGTCCATTGTGGTTGACTGGGCGTTAAATGTCATTTAATCACACACACACACGCACGCACACACACACACACACACACACACACACACACACACACAGAGTGACATGTTTCATTACGAAGTGGGAAAACTACTTTAAAGCTGTTGGATCTCAGCTCATTAGCACAGCACAACCATCAGAAGCTGTGCGGCAGCAGATAAAATATTTTCCATCACATCCCCGAAACGGAGTGTCTATTTGCGGGGAACCGCAATCAACAGGGAGGTTGAAAACAACTGTCGCGACCTCAACAAAGACGCGAATGCTGCAAACTGCTGTCTGCTTTTCTTGTTCTTTCTTTCTGTTTTGTCGATAAAAGATCTGAAGATCGACCGGAGCCATAATTGAGAGACAAAGTTGTGGGTGTACAGGGAAACAAGAAGCGAAACAGGGTTCTTTCCAGCACCTAATCACCGGTAACACTTGCACGTGACTCCAGGCGGCGTATGTAAACGCTAACATCACGACAGCGATAGACGTAAAAGAAAGGATGTTACGGGTGTGTGGGAGATCATGGGGATGAGATGATTCACCATAGTTTTTAAGTCACAACCCGATCCCTTTTCTGTCAGAATGATAGAAGATGTTAACGCTGTGAAAAAAAACACACCCAAACAACACAACAAACAAACACACCCAATGTCGTATATTCCTCTATCTCCCCTTTCTTACACTTCCTTTCTCTCCTTACTTTTATCAGTCCTTTATTCAGGTGGATATCTGTTTGGGACAGATCTTCAGACAGAAAAAAACAGGCAGGCAGGCAGACGGACCGACACATGGCAAACACAAACACACAGACGCGCGGTGTGTGCGCGAGCAGGCACCCATGATTTACCGAGAAACATGCACACAACTGGAAAGAAATGCCAGACCTTCACTGTTGTGTACAACCGATAGTGCCATTTGAAGAGCAGACTGTTCACAAGCCACAAAAGGAAATTCAGTAGCAAAGTGACATGCATACGTGTTTTGTGATACCACCCCTATACATTTCACTGTTCATTGTGAATAGCTAAAGCTATTTTTACCGGCTCTGTTACATTACAGATTCTGTTGTTTCGTTTGAAGACGTATTGGTTGATGCTGCGATGTTTCAGGTAGTTTTACGTTTTGAGCGAAGCTCGGGTGGCCTTTTACTTTGATTCTTCTGGGTTCAGGCAAGATTGTAGTTTTTGATATCTCACACACACGCACCCACACACACACACACATACGCATACACGCAATCTCGTACACATACACGCATGCTGTGTGTGTGTGTGTGTGTGTGTGTGTGTGTGTGTGTGTGTGTGTGTTTCTCACTCACTTTTGTGTCTCCTTTTATTTCACCACGGATGGTGAAAAAACGTCAAACAGACGAGAGAGAGAGAGAGAGATTCAGATTCAGATTCAGATTATTTATTCATCAATAGGCCTAGGCCCCATATGAAGGGGTAAGTGACAATATAAGTAATAACAAACAAAATGAATATATATAATCAACCATAATAAGTACACATATTACATAAACGCTGCAATGAAGTACAGCATCTGAAGATGTCACGATATCCCGAAATTTAAATGTCTGGTGTAAAAACAGTGCCAGATTCCATATATCAGCAAGTATCGTGGATGACAATAATAAACTCAGCTTGAATAAACATGGCTGTCGATAGTACTGGAGAGAGAGAGAGAGAGAGAGAGAGAGAGAAAATAATTGCGATCTACCCAACTTCGGTGCAACGTAAAAGAAGACGCAAAGTTTCTTTATACTTAATTGACGTAGACGTTCTCTCTCATATTAGCAATGTACATTTTACATCTTCTTCCACGTCTCTTGTGGACTCTCACCGACTTTTCACGTCGCTCTTTTGAAGGCAAACCCCAGGAAGTGGCATGCGGCAGACCAATTAACGGAAGCTTCTCCTTTGCATGTCTCGGAGAGCGCCTCTGTGCTGTCAGCGACGAGCCTTTCTGCCGTGAAACGGCTGACCTTTGCTTGGTCACCGCAGTAGACGATCAATGCAGACTAACAGAGTACTCATCGGAGAATGTTTTTTAAGTTGGTGTCTGCCTTTTGGTGGGTTGAATTAACGCTTACACAGCCTTATGCGGTTACTTGCATTCTTGGTTTAATAGTGGTAGCAGCAGGAACAGTGTAAATAGCACCAATTATGATAATCAGTGACTGATGGATGATACTTGTGGTGGTAGTCAAAGTAGAAGTAAGTCTGAACGTTTATGTGTGCCTGTATTTCTCCACCAGGTAGAACCCTCAGACGCACGACAGTTTAAGTATTCGTTATTTTTGAGAGTTGTGTTTTTTGTTTTGTTTTTGTTTTTTTAGCATAAAAAACCGTGACCATATTATCTGAATAGAAATAGCGTTTTTTGTGTCAGAATTTCCAAAAGGTTTTCCAGATGTGTCAGATAGTTCGAATTTCTAGTTGTCCTTCAGTTTCATCTTTTTATGATCCCTCAAACTAATTGTATGACTGACATTTGTAGCCAGTCTGCCAGATCTTTTGTTGCCTTCTTGCCAGAGGTTTTAAGTCAGTTTCTCAGATAATTTGTTGTCCATCTTCGTGATATGTCTTCGTCTTGGTTGTCTGTGTTTTAGATCTTTGTTTCCAGATTGTTCTTCATCAAACGGCCAGGTGTTTGACAGTTCATCTGCTGCACTATGTGTTGTTCATCTGCCTCGAAATTGCAGGCTGTTTGACAGATGTCTTGTACTCTGTCTTCTATGAGTATTGTCCTTGGGATAACTTCATTTAGCTTCTCCGATAAATACGTATTCTGCTTGTTTTTACTGTCTCTTGCTGTGGCATGTTTTTAAGACGGTTACGTTTTAACTAACAGAAAAAAAGAATGAGGGTGTTAACAGAGGGAGAGAGGGAGAGAGAGAGAGAGAGAGAGAGGGACGAAGGGCGGGGGAGGGGGGCGGGGAGTACAGAAACCAAACACATAGCGGGATACCATTCCACCACCCACGTAGTGAAGCCACAGTAAGCTACCTGTCAGCTTCTCCCGTCTTAAGAGCCCCGGCAACAGTTCTGCGGCAGACGACGGTGTACCCGTGTCACATCCCCACCGACGACGCTATGACAGTGCCGCGTGCGACATTGCCTCCGTCGTCTTGCCCGACGAGTCGGTGAGGCAGAAAAGTGTGGCGGCGGTGGCTGGCAGCGGCGGGCTGAAGCGGGCAGACACCGTGCCTCGGGGTTAGTTTGCCGACGGAAAGCCCGTTTTCCGCCACACGTTCCACCCCCGGGATCAATCGCTGACGAGATGATTTTCCGAGACTGAGTTTTCTCAGCTCATAACACGGCCGTATGCAGAAAAACAATCAAAACGATTTAAACCCGATTTGACCGTCTTTTTGGATATAAAGAAAAGAGGAGAAGAAAGATAAGGCTTTTCTGACGAGGGTTCAAGTGTTTTTTTCCCCTACTGTTCTCGATTTCACCCCCAAACTTTATGTCCTTCACTTTCATTCGCCTTTCAGGATTAATCTGAAATATAAAGCTGCGTCGAAGTAACTAGTAAAGAAACTTTTTTTTTTTTTTTTGAACCGTGTGACTGACTGCCTTAAACCACGGATATTTCCAAGAACGATTTGTCTGTTCGGTTTTAAAGCGCAATGAATACAGTTATTTTGTATTTTCGGACTTATTGAAAGTAAACATTCGCTAATGGCTGAAAAACGTGTATGCGTTTTTTTTCTGATTTGCAGCCGCATTGTCGCTTCAGATAACAAGAAACCAAGACGGCAGCAATAAAACAAAAGACGTTTTGAGAGAAAAGCACGTCGTCCACGGTTTTGCAAGAATATATCATTTTTGTGCTACATATGACGCCATACACCGAGTGGTGACAATGTGAATTTTGTTTTAAGGAAAACAGTTTCCTTCCTTTACTAAATCTGTCTTGAATGCAGTCAGTAGTCCATCCAATCCCCTCCCCCCCAAAAAAAATCCACTTGACTGGGTTTTCAAGCAACATTTGTTTTTGAATGAAAATGGAAGGCAGCCACAAGTACAAACCAAAGTTCGGAAACCTGTTTGATTTCGGCGGGGCATGCTTCAAACTGATCAATCAATGTCGATAAACGATACAGTCGATTTTGATCATTGGTTGAAAAAATAAGATTGTCACATTTCCCCCCCCTCTCCTCTGCAGAGAGAAGACAAGCAAGCGAGTCACTGATCGTCACAGCTAGAGGAGAGAGAGAAAGTGACAGACGCACGTGACGCACGGCGAAACGACCAAGGGCAAACTGTTGTGGTTCGCTCCCACCCTCCCTGGACAAAGGTGCACGAGCCGAATTTCTGGCGTTGCTGCTGTGGACAGGTCGGCCTGAGGACACACGGCAGTAAGTTCATTGTCACGCTTCTTTTTAGTCTTTTTTGTGGGTTTTTTTTCTCTCCTTCTTTTAGACTTGTTGTTGATGTTGATGATGTTTATGTTGTTGTTGTTGTTGTTCTCCTTGTCTCATGTTTTTGTTCGTGCTCATGTTGTTGTTGTTGTTCTTTTTTGAGACTGTTTTTGTTCTTGTTCATGTTGTTGTTGTTGTTGTTCTTCTTCTTTGAGACTGTTTTTGTTCTTGTTCATGTTCTCCTTCTTCTTTATTCTTGTTTTTGTTCTTGTTCATGTTGTTGTTGTTCTTCTTTTTCTTCTTTGCTCTTGTTTTTGTTCTTGTTCACGTTGTTGTTGTTGTTGTTGTTGTTCTTTGAGACTGTTTTTGTTCTTGTTCACGTTGTTGTTGTTGTTCTTTGAGACTGTTTTTGTTCTTGTTCATGTTGTTGTTGTTCTTTGAGACTGTTTTTGTTTTTGTTCATGTTGTTGTTGTTGTTCTTTGAGACTGTTTTTGTTTTTGTTCATGTTGTTGTTGTTGTTCTTTGAGACTGTTTTTGTTTTTGTTCATGTTGTTGTTGTTGTTCTTTGAGACTGTTTTTGTTTTTGTTCATGTTGTTGTTGTTGTTCTTTGAGACTGTTTTTGTTTTTGTTCATGTTGTTGTTGTTGTTCTTTGAGACTGTTTTTGTTTTTGTTCATGTTGTTGTTGTTGTTCTTTGAGACTGTTTTTGTTTTTGTTCATGTTGTTGTTGTTGTTCTTTGAGACTGTTTTTGTTTTTGTTCATGTTGTTGTTGTTGTTCTTTGAGACTGTTTTTGTTTTTGTTCATGTTGTTGTTGTTGTTCTTTGAGACTGTTTTTGTTTTTGTTCATGTTGTTGTTGTTCTTTGAGACAGTTTTTGTTTTTGTTCATGTTGTTGTTGTTGTTCTTTGAGACTGTTTTTGTTTTTGTTCATGTTGTTGTTGTTGTTCTTTGAGACTGTTTTTGTTCTTGTTCACTTTGTTGTTGTCGTTCTTTTTTAAGACTGTTTTTGTTCATGTTGTTGTTCTTTTAGACTTTTGTTCTTGTTCATGTTGTTGTTGTTGTTGTTGTCGTCGTTCTTCTTCTTGACTGTTTTTGTTCTTGTTATTCTCCTCCTCCTTCATTTTCTTCTCAGTCTTTGATTCGGCAGTCACAATCTTCACCGTTCTTTTCTTTTTTTTGAACAGTGTGTTTGTGTGACTGCACTGACATTGAACCTATGTAAATCAACGTTTGTTTGGTTCGTTCGTGTTCTTTTTGATAGGGAAAAAAAGTTTTCAGCACCCGGAAGTGTTTTGCTATGGTCTAGCATGTAAGCAACATAATTCATATCTGGATATACCGTGAACACAGCAGTCCATTGTTGCTGTTGAACGATTTTGTTACTTCAGTTATTTGCCTACTTTTTATCTATTTATGGAGGTTTTAGGATTCGATTTGAGTGTTGGATTGACGGTGTCCTTGCCCTTGATTGTTATACACACCCACATTCGTCGGCTGACGAAGTTGAAATTTGGTGCACTGAGACGTCATGATGTATTCTGAGAGTTGTTATTATTGGACTGTCTGAGTCCGATGCTTAATTACGGAATGATAACCGAATTTCCTAACGGTGACCCGTCGATAGATCTAAGGAAGAGGCATCAACTTTTTTTTTTCTTTAAAAAAAAAAATCTTTTCATTGAGGTAAAGTCTTGGATTTGAAAGGTCACAAGTTACAGAGATTGCAAGAGCGAATGTGATCGAAGGCGTTTTGTTTTGTTGACTCACTTGTGTAAACATTGTGAGTCCATGTAATGACCCGGTGTTCGGTTGTGTGTGTGTGTGTGTGTGTGTGTGTGTGTGTGTGTGTGTGTGTGTGTGTGTGTTAAACTTTAACATTGTCATTTTCTCTGGAAATGCATTGTCTGCTAATACCAAATTTGGATAAACATAGTGGGAAAAAATGTTCACAGTCATACCAGTAATAAGCTGTAAATCTTCCGATTTAAGCTGTATTTCCGGATCATGAACGGTCTATTTCGTTGAGGATCTGGATCTAAAAAATAACACTGGTTGGGTTTGAAGACAGTATGAGCTCTTTTTTTTCTTGTTTGCAACTGAAAGAAAAGAAATACAAATTATGGACAGAACACATACAGTGACACTATCCACCGAATGTGAAAAGTAGTATGCAAGACCGAGCATGGTTTTTATCTGGAGGCATTGACGCGTCACTTTTCCCTTGACTCAGTCGAGTTCGTTGTCGATCGTCCGCAATTCTATATGCGTGTCGTCATGTATGCATTCATGCACGCACTGTGTGTGTGTGGGAAGGTTGTACAGCGGGAAGGGCAAAAACGTCCATTGGTCATCGTTCGATCGTCAGCTTTTTTGATTTGACAAAAAAGTGATGTGAAACAAGACGATAGTGATCCGACCAACTTTTGCTCAGAACAGGAAAGAACATCACTGAACGCACGAAACGAAATAGGCGCAAATGGTCGACAAAATTGCAAGAATTGCAAAAACAAAACAAAACAAAACAAAACAAAACAAAAAACAACAACCAAAAACAAACAAACAAAAAAACACGAAATAAACGCATTCTCGTCAGAACCCATGACAACGACATCAGAGACTTACTTCTCTAACCATGACAACATCAGAGACTTACTTCTCTAACCATGACAACATCACACTTACTTCTCTAACCATGACAACATCAGACTTACTTCTCTAACCATGACAACATCAGAGACTTACTTCTCTAACCATGACAACATCAGAGACTTACTTCTCTAACCATGACAACATCAGAGACTTACTTCTCTAACCATGACAACATCAGACTTACTTCTGTAACCATGACAACGACATCAGAGACTTACTTCTCTAACCATGACAACATCAGACTTACTTCTCTAACCATGACAACGACATCAGAGACTTACTTCTCTAACCATGACAACGACATCAGAGACTTACTTCTCTAACCATGACAACGACATCAGAGACTTACTTCTCTAACCATGACAACATCAGAGACTTACTTCTCTAACCATGACAACGACATCAGAGACTTACTTCTCTAACCATGACAACGACATCAGAGACTTACTTCTCTAACCATGACAACATCAGACTTACTTCTCTAACCATGACAACATCAGAGACTTACTTCTCTAACCATGACAACATCACACTTACTTCTCTAACCATGACAACATCAGACTTACTTCTCTAACCATGACAACATCAGAGACTTACTTCTCTAACCATGACAACATCAGAGACTTACTTCTCTAACCATGACAACGACATCAGACTTACTTCTCTAACCATGACAACATCAGACTTACTTCTCTAACCATGACAACGACATCAGACTTACTTCTCTAACCATGACAACGACATCAGAGACTTACTTCTCTAACCATGACAACGACATCAGACTTACTTCTCTAACCATGACAACATCAGAGACTTACTTCTCTAACCATGACAACGACATCAGACTTACTTCTCTAACCATGACAACGACATCAGAGACTTACTTCTCTAACCATGACAACGACATCAGAGACTTACTTCTCTAACCATGACAACGGCATCAGACTTACTTCTCTAACCATGACAACATCAGACTTACTTCTCTAACCATGACAACATCAGACTTACTTCTCTAACCATGACAACGACATCAGAGACTTACTTCTCTAACCATGACAACGACATCAGACTTACTTCTCTAACCATGACAACATCAGACTTACTTCTCTAACCATGACAACGACATCAGAGACTTACTTCTCTAACCATGACAACATCAGAGACTTACTTCTCTAACCATGACAACGACATCAGACTTACTTCTCTAACCATGACAACGACATCAGAGACTTACTTCTCTAACCATGACAACGACATCAGACTTACTTCTCTAACCATGACAACGACATCAGAGACTTACTTCTCTAACCATGACAACATCAGAGACTTACTTCTCTAACCATGACAACATCAGAGACTTACTTCTCTAACCATGACAACGACATCAGAGACTTACTTCTCTAACCATGATAACATCAGACTTACTTCTCTAACCATGACAACGACATCAGACTTACTTCTCTAACCATGACAACATCAGAGACTTACTTCTCTAACCATGACAACGACATCAGACTTGCTTCTCTAACCATGACAACGACATCAGAGACTTACTTCTCTAACCATGACAACATCAGACTTACTTCTCTAACCATGACAACGACATCAGAGACTTACTTCTCTAACCATGACAACGACATCAGAGACTTACTTCTCTAACCACATTGACGGCAGTCTGGTGGACTGGGGACAGCAGTGAAACGCTTGAATGGCGAGACGGGCTCTGGTCACGTCCGTAGCACTTTTTTTCACTCACCCATGGATCCAGACGTCATTCTGCAGGATGACACCACACACATCCACACACCCACATCCCTACAAAATAAACACACACACACACACACACACACACACACACACATCAGTTAAAGTGGAAAGACGTTAAATTTGAGGCGAGTACTACTACTACTACTTACACACAGAAGCGCGCATACGCACGCAACACACACTAATCGCTTGAGTGATCTGCAACAACAGCAGATCCAAACAATAACTGTCCAGCCGTTTCTTTTTTCTGACTGGGTCCCCAGAAGAGCGTGCTGGGATGAACCCATCGCAGCAGCCTATTCCTATCCTATTTGTTGTTGTTTTTCACCCCGGGGTCAAATCTGGCCAGACGAATTAAACCCCGTGGTATCTGCAGACTGGCCTGGAATGAGTCCATGGGGTTTAAACTTGGCCTGGTCAGAACTGACCATCCTAGTTACATTTGAACTCCCCCTCCCCATGTAGATTTGATTCATTCTGCTGTAGTTTGGAATGCCCCTCGAGCTAGAATTGACCCCTCTCGATTCCCCTCTCTTACTTAGCTGACACGAACTTTAAGTGAAGGGAAAAGGGGGCATTTTAGGCAAGCCTGGAATGACCCGGGGGATAATCTAAGTCAAATCCGGATGGAATCCCGCACCCTCCCACTCGGTAGTCGAGGCCTACCCATCTTCCAGTGTGGGAGGAGGGTGTAACTCGCTGAGCTGGGTAGAATTCCCACTTTCAAACACACGCTTTCCCATCTAAATATACGTTTGATGTAATTCATCATCTTTGATTTTGCCTGCTCAGACGGATTTTCTTTCCCGGTGCCATTTTGATCCCGTCTGGTCGGGTCCTCATTAGACGTTTCTGGAATGACCTCCGGGGTAAAGTTAGCACTCGTCAGACCTGACCTCTCACCTTCCCTAGTTGAGACTCAACCCCCAGAAGAGAGGAGGGATGTTAATCCTGGTACTGAACTGGAAATAAAACCTGAAGCCCGAACCGTATTTAAAAAAGGTGCCCCAAAAAGAAATGTGGTAGAAAGGGATAAAAGTGGTGGCGAGAACCTAGCCAGGAGAAGTTTAGAAGGCGAAAGTCCATATCGCCCAAGAAACGCCCCCTTCCCGTACACCCGCCACACTGGTGTCTGGAAGAAGGTAAATACAAGACAGCCTAGAAGGTCACCCTCTGCCCCCCTTTTTTCCACGAGGTAGCCGAGAGCTACCACTCCTCTGATTTCCCGCCACGTTGTAAAGTAGAGGAAAGGTGGTGAGCGGAGGTATGGTGGCTGGGTTGGCGGTGCGAGTCACACTACAAGTTTGTCCAAAACGATACCCAAAATGACCGTTTTCTTTAATCTACGTCACGTGAAGTATTCGTGCAGAGTGTGTGTGTGTGTGTGTGTGTGTGTGTGTGTGTGTGTGTGCGTGCGCGTGCATGCGTGTGTAGGGCATATTTTGTGCCCTTTTATGAGAGTATTCATATCTGCAAGTTGCAGTATTGTATCGGTGGATACAGATTTCGTCTCTTCTGTTTCTTCGTGTGCTGTTGTGTGGTATAATGCACTATTGTATAGTATGTATTGCTTCATGTGAGGCGCTTACAGCCCATTATTTGAAGAGTTAGGGCAATATAAGTACTATATGTATTGCTTCATATGAGGCGCTTACAGCCCATTATATGAAGAGTTAGGCCAATATACGTACTATATGTATTGCTTCATGTGAGGCGCTTACAGCCCATTATATGAAGAGTTAGTGCAATATAAGTACTATATGGCGATGATGATGATAATGATTATGATGATGATTTGTTAAAAAATGTTGTTGCTGTTAGTTAGTAGTAGTGGTAGTAATAGTCGCTGTAGCTGTAAGGAGGGGGGTGGTGGTGAACCCAGTCAAGAGCGACTTTCTTTCTCTACTTCCACCACACAGTAACACCGCTGTTTCATCCGGTAGTCCAGTGCACCATGATATCACCCCATCAGCAGAAAAAAATGTTGGCTGCTTCCTGTGGTCATTGCAGATGTCAACAATCTGTTGTGTGTTAACGTGTGGGTCATCCTGTCTGAGTTCCTCAACAAAGAAAAACTTCAAGCTGCAACTTCTAGTTTCTGCAGTCTGTCTAAAATAACGTCCTTGTCTTCGAGCACGCCAGCAAAGTTTTCTTCGCATCTCTGTAACCCAGTTTTCAGTTGACTCACCTCTACAGAAAAGTGTTGAATGTTTGTCTCCAGTGTTTTGAATCGACTGTCCAAGTTCGCTGAAAGATTGCTGTACAGCATTTGTAATCCGTGCGTGACTTGATTAAAACGCCAGTCAACAAACTGAAGTAACGTTATTTTCATCAGGCCCTGGGTTGGATTCCACGTCCATGCATGTAAGTAGCAGTATAGCGCAGAGGTAGTGGGCCAGAGACAGCTGCATGCGATGAACTTCAGGCAGTGACATTTCGCTCACTCGCATTTTCAACACTGCGCGCAGGCAATGGCGATACTGTTTACAGTTTGGAAAAATGAAATAAAATTGTAAAGTTGGTAATATCTCCTTGATTTTCTGTCCAACAGGCTGAATACTTCACAGAAAGCTTGTCGGTATCATTAATCAGTCCACTGATACTTCAGATTATAAATTCACATTGTCCATCCACCAGAAAAGCACATAAAGTTAACAGCTCATTTCGTATCAAACCTCGACAGAGAGAGAGAGAGACAGAGACAGACCTCTGTATATAAAAAGTATGATAGCGGATGAAAACAGGCGTAGTTAAGTAATTAAACAAATCTCCAGTCCTTGACAAATGACTTTACAAAGATGCTTTTTTGGAGAGAAAAGTGGAAAAGTACACACACACACACACACACACACACACACACACATATATATATATATATGTGTGTGTGTGTGTGTGTGTGTTGAATGAGACATCCATTACACAAAAAAAGAGCAAATGAGTAAAACATACTGCTTATTTCTAAGGAGTGGGAACATACATGCTGTGCTAAATTTCTTCCATTTGCCAGTGATCTGTCAAAAAAGTTTTGGTGTTTGTGTCACATGGGAAAAGTAATCACGTTTAACGGCAGAATATTAACCAGAACATTAACAAATCAAAGTCCATTACGGTGGCTGATTTTTTTTTTTTTTTTTTTTTGTTGGAGGTTGGGGAAGATATATATATATATATTTGATGAAGGCCTAGTTTTGCTAGGTGCGTTAATAGCCCGTCAATACATTCTATGGATGCTTTTAAATTGAAAAAAAAACAAACCCAAACAAACAAAAAACAAAATAAATAAGAAACCAACTGCACACACATCCTCTCTCATGAGAGTGCAAGTTCCGAAAACGCGCGCGCGCGCGCGTGTGCGAGCGAGAGAGAGAGAGAGCCAGAGCCAGAGCGCCACTGATCTCCTTCCCATAAAAAGGGAGCAGTTTGAACAGAGAGCCAGAATTAAAAGTTTCACAAATAGCAAAAGATGATAGCCTTCACACGGTCTCTCTCCTACCCAAACCCCTACACAGAGAGAGAGAGAGAGGGGGGGGGAAGGAGGGAGAGGGATAGGGAGTTGGGGGGGGGGGGCGAGGGAGGCAGGGAAGGATTTTTTTCCTGTCCTTTTCCGACATGCTCAAGACCTCTGCACTCACGTAGCGGAGCTGTAATTAATGGCTTGTGGTCGCTCTCTCTCTCTCATTTATGCATCTGAAGAAACAAACAATCAACCCCCCAAAAAACAACAACAAAAAGAACAACAACAACAAATAAACAACCCCCCCTTCCTCTCCCCAAACAACAACAACAACAACAACAACAACACCACCATAGCAAACAACCAAAGACTTTTGCGTCTGAAGTGATCCCCTTCCCTCATCTCTCTATGATTCTATCTTTCTATCATCTGTTTTTTTTCTTCTTCTTCTTCAGTTTTTTGTCTTGAGTTACGCATGCGTATGACTGACTGGTGCGAAAGCGCTTTGATTTGTCTCTGCACAAGAATCAGCGCTATATAAATACTTATCATTATTATTGTTGTTGTTGTTATCATCATTTATCTATCTCTCTATCTAAATGATTTTCTTTTAATCAAGAGAACGTTGAAGAGGAGGATAAACTTTTATAATAGTTCACAGCACGAACAGAAAGTGACAAATAGAACATGTCAAATTAACCTTATCTGACAGTTATGTATGCTGATTTGACAGTACCCCTCTTTCTCTTTGCCCCTGTCTCTCTCTGTCTGTCTGTCTGTCTGTCTTACTCTCTGTCTGCGTCATAAACACTAATCACAATTCATAACACGAACAGCAGTGATGCATATTATAAACCAAAGCAGCTGTATTTGGTAATTGTGTATGCCGTATTTTTTCCTCTCCCTCTTTCTCTTTCCACCTCTGTCTCCTCTCCCTTTGTCTCCTCTCCCTTTTCTCTTTCCACCTCTATCTCCTCTCCCCAGTTCTCTTTCCACCTCTGTCTCCCCTCCCCCGTTCTCTTTCCACTCTTTCCACCTCTATCTCCTCTCCCTCGTTCTCTTTCCACACTTATCTCCCCTCCCCCGTTCTCTTTCCACACTTATCTCCCCTCCCTTGTTCTCTTTCCACACTTATCTCCCCTCCCCCGTTCTCTTTCCACCTCTATCTCCTCTCCCTCGTTCTCTTTCCACACTTATCTCCCCTGCCCCGTTCTCTTTCCACACTTATCTCCCCTCCCTTGTTCTCTTTCCACACTTATCTCCCCTGCCCCGTTCTCTTTCCACACTTATCTCCCCTCCCCCGTTCTCTTTCCACACTTATCTCCCCTCCCCCGTTCTCTTTCCACCTCTATCTCCTCTCCCTCGTTCTCTTTCCACCTCTATCTCCTCTCCCTCGTTCTCTTTCCACACTTACCTCCTCTCCCACTACATTTAACTCATTTCCTTTGTTCTCTATCTACCTCTGTTGCTTTCTTTGTCGTTCTTTTTCTCTCTCTCCTCACTGTATCTGTCTGTCAGTCAGTCAGTCTGTCTGTCTGTCTCTTTTATTCATTCACTCATGGACGGGTACGCATATACACAGTCATACGCTCGATCGAGGACACACATAGAGCCCGAGAAAAAAAAACATAATTGAAGAAAACGTCTGGCAATGAGCAAGTGGCTGAGGAGAAACTGACAGCGCTCGAGAAAATGGATATTGATGAACATTATTTGTCTTGCCGATAAAATGCACACTGTCAACATGGATCTACACTTTTGATTTGTGGGGTCTTGGGGGACGGGGGGGGGGGGGGGGGGGGGGGGGGGGGGGGGGGGGGGAGGGCGTGTGCTTTCCAGCTATATTGTTGAGGTGGTTTTTCCGTACCAGATCATCCTCATCATCCTGTCATGGCAGAAGATTTATGTGATCCCAACAGATTTTTCTTTATCCATCGATGTGGTGTATTGTGATAGGGAAATTCAGGAATGCCGATGCAGTGCTGTTTGGAGAAGATACGCTCTTGATCCGTCACAGTCCACGTAAGTGGAGAGGGGTACTGGACACAGTATGGTTAATGTGGAGGTGGAAAATCAACTTATGACTGTGTTCCCAAATCTTCGTTTCCAAAGAATGTTGACGCTAATAAAAATTATCTGTGGGAAATCGTATTTTCTCAAGAACAGGGACTTGATTCTTTACACCTCAAACGGCTCGAACAGTTGTCAGTAGCACAGCAATTTTCAGATTATTTTTGCCCGTTTTTAACCTGCAGACTAGCGAAAGAACGACTTTGTGATTTACAATGTTTTTTCCTCAGATTTGTGAAAACAGTTTCCAACAACTCCACCCCTTCTGACCTCCCAAAATGTCTTCTCAGCTGTAGCGAAATGTACGAGGGCGTTCTGTTGTCTTTGGCCACCTGCTCGGGATCAACGTAGCAATAAAACATACCATCTGAAGGCTCTGTTTAATCAGCGAACATTACAGTTCTGATTTTAAAGATGGTCAGTCGATCCAACCAGAACCATTAAATCGTCTCCAATGTCCTGACCGATGTTGAAACTGTTGATGACAGAAAGCTTACATGTTGAGTGTTTCTGGAGTTTCATGAAATACATACAACTCTCATATGTACTAATTACAATAATATTGTCATGGGGATTCCTGGCCATAGTACCAGAGGACATGAATTTGCTGCTGACCAGTTTGCCGAGAATTGCATAAATAAACAAGTCTCAAGAACCTGCATGTGCAACTCCAGTTGATGACCGAAAGCCAAAAACCACTGTCAGCTCATGCCGGCATTTGGCAAGCAGAATGATGTGGCCAAATTATATCCTTTCCCGATTCACTGGTTGTTGATAATAACTGTATTCAGAATCGGGAAGATGAGAATGTGTGTAGAGTACATGTCGGTAACTGCTGTGTCACTCACTCGTGCCTTTCTATCGGGCGGGAAAGTTACTCTGCTTTTGTTTATTTGTATTTTATCGTATTTAATTCGATTTTGCACATGTCAAACAGGGAATTTCTTTACTTGAGCATAAACAAAACTACAGTCATGAGTCACGATTCTTTGTATTGTATAGCTTGTCATGCCTTGACAATATCCAGTGTCACCGTGTCGATACTATTGAGTTCCCAGGCATTCCACGAAAGAAGAGACTGTGATGGGCCAAGAGCGGTGGGTAATAAACAACAGGCAATATACTTCTCTTAAGGGGCGACAACTGCGGGTCAGTGTTCTTTGCCTCTTTCCCACAGCTTGCACACCGGAACTCGAAGTGCTCAGTTTCTTTACTTGTTCCGTTGTACGGTTAATTCGTCGGAGTGCACTTTTACGGGATGCGCTCAGCACACTGTCTGCAAACTGCGTGCCCTTTTTGGCGCGAAAGTTACTCTACTTTTTTTTTAAGCTCCTTGTCGGATCCCATTGAAAAAGAAAAACTACGGGGTAATAACCATCGTGCAAGTAAAAAAAAAAAAAAGAGTGTAAAAGCCACTCCCATAATCGTGTGAACGTGGAGTTGCAGCCCACAAACACAGAAAAAAACACACCCGGAGAACACTTTACCGTGGTTTGCCCAAAGAACGTTCGTTCCCACATGTACAGTTTGTTTGTTTGCAGAGTTTGAGAGCCTTCTATGTATAAAAAAAAAAAAAAAAAGCAACCGCAGACTGCAAACTGAACTAGTTATGAAACCGAGTTAACTTGATTTACACAGGGCGCATAAAAGATATCCGGTGACTCACGATGATAATTCAGGGTAAAAATTTACCATTAGATTTTAATAGGCTCCGCAAAGCGTGTATTTGAATAGCTTCCGCAAAGCATAATCTTCTTTTAGGTCCGTAGTCATTAACCTGGTGGGTAAAGGGCGAAGACTGTTCCGATCTCCCAGGCCAACAGATGTACAGACAGCTGGTGCCTGAACCGCCTTCATGTGTATACGCATGCAGAAGATCAGTACGCACGTTAAACATCCTGTAATCCATATCAGAGGTCGGTGGGTTATGGAAACAGGAACATACCCGGCTTGCACCCCCAACCCCACCGAAAACGTAATAATTATGGCTGCATTCATGACGAGGGTTAAAGCGGTTATACACGTTCAAACCCACTGGCGTGTAGAAAAGTTAACGCAGCCAAAGAAAGAAGGAGAAGAAGATGAGGCAACTCTCTGCGGATTTTAGACAAAAGCATGGGAGTTTGTTTTTTTTAAATTATTTTTTTTTATCTCCACCAACTGTTAACATTTTGCATGCAAAATGTTATTCACTGAACTCGGTCAAATCTCTCTCTCTCTCTCTCTCTCTCTCTGTGCCTCTCTCTGTTTCTGTCTGTCTGTCTATATGTCTGTCTGTCTCTGTCTGTCTCTCTATCTCAACTCTCTCTCATTGTTTCTGTCTTTCCAAAATTCGTTGCTGATCAAAGAAAGGCATAACGTTTTTGTGTGTGTGTGTGTTCTGTCTGTGCCATAACTATTCTTATCCGAAAATTACTTGCCACTTATGACTTTGAAACTTTCTGATACTCTTTGTTGCATTGTCTGTTTTTCACGCATTATTGCAGCTGGTTGGATTCTGTTTTTCACGCATTATTGCAGCTGGTTGCATTCTGTTTTTCACGCATTATTGCAGCTGGTTGGATTCTGTTTTTCACGCATTATTGCAGCTGGTTGGATTCTGTTTTTCACGCATTATTGCAGCTGGTTGGATTCTGTTTTTCACGCATTATTTGCCTGAAATATATATTGCGCATTGCAGCTTGTTACATCGTCTGTTTTTCATGTAGTATTTGCCTGAAATATATATTGTGCATTATAGTTTGTTGCATTGTCTGTTTTTCACGTAGTATTTGCCTGAAATATATATTGTGCATTATAGTTTGTTGCATTGTCTGTTTTTCACGCATTATTTGCCTGGAATATATATTGCGCATTGCAGCTTGTTACATCGTCTGTTTTTCATGTAGTATTTGCCTGAAATATATATTGTGCATTATAGTTTGTTGCATTGTCTGTTTTTCATGTAGTATTTGCCTGAAATATATATTGTGCATTGCAGTTTGTTGCATTGTCTGTTTTTCACGCATTATTTGCCTGAAATATATATTGTGCATTATAGTTTGTTGCATTGTCTGTTTTTCACGCATTATTTGCCTGAAATATATATTGTGCATTATAGTTTGTTGCATTGTCTGTTTTTCACGCATTATTTGCCTGAAATATATATTGTGCATTGCAGTTTGTTGCATTGTCTATTTTTCATGTAGTATTTGCCCGAAATAGATATTGTGCATTGCAGTTTGTTGCATTGTCTATTTTTCATGTAGTATTTGCCCGAAATAGATATTGTGCATTGCAGTTTGTTGCATTGTCTATTTTTCATGTAGTATTTGCCCGAAATATATATTGTGCATTGCAGTTTGTTGCCTTGTCTGTTTTTCACGTAGTATTTGCCCGGAACGTAGATTGTGTGTTGCAGCTTGTTGCATTGTCAGTTTTTCACGCATTATTTGCCTGAAATAGATATTATGGATTGCAACTTGATTCCCACATGTTCCCTAAAATAAAAATAAAACCCGAAAGTCGATAGTCATAACATTGTTCAGACCTCGATTCCTGGCCATCACGGCATTCGGGGCTTTCAATTAACAGTCACTACTACTAGTTGTAGTGGCTTGCTGCTTCCACTATTACTACTACTACTACTGCTACTGCTACTGCTGCTGCAAGATGATAACACCACCACATCTGCTCCCCATGCACATCTCAAACACTAGTTCAGTCGCTCGTTAAATTCCCCTAGTTAAGAAGAATAGAGCAAACGAAATTCAGTTCCAAACGGATGTGAACAATATTCTCCCGTCTGTCTTTACATCTGCAAAAGAGGAAGCTGTTAATAGGTTGCGTGAGAGTCACTCCTTTCTCATCCTCTCTTGCTTGATGAAAGGCGAAGATGTGTCGCGTGCTTGGTGACGAAGCTCTCGAAATAAAAACTTTTTCTCATAAAATGCTAGAGTGTACACTGCGCCAGGCGCAATCAGTGTTACAGCTGACAAATGGAGACGTTTTCCTGTTCTGCCTCGTTCCTTCCTTCCCAGGTTACCGAGTGCCCGGCAGAGTGGTGAGAAGGGGAATAGCTTCTTCTCTTTGGTGTGTAGTGATATTCTGTGAGGAAGAAGACAGACTGTTCGCTGAAAATGTAGGTCTACTTGTACGTATTGTGTTGTCCATGAAAGAGCGTCACTTCACGTTGTGATGTGGTTATTTTGTAAAGCATGCCAATTCTTTTAGAGGAGGCGAAAATATTCTGTTTAATCTAATTTTGGATCGATCTGACAAAGCTTGAGTGTTTTGGACCTCTCTCTTCTTTTCTCCCCACTACCCCGTGTCACCTCCCCCCTCCCCCTCGACCCCCGCGTTTTAGCGTATTCTTTGGAGCGAATACAGATTGACTAGGACAGCTTGGAGGAATGGGCCACGCTTAAACTCTCAACGCTTAACCAAGAACTCGGTTCTGTGCTGTCTCTCTCTCTTTCTTTCTGTCTGTCTGTCTCTCTTTCTGTCATTGTTTGTCTGTTTGTCTCTCTTTCTTTCTCAACATCCGTCTATTTCTCTGTGCGATAAAGGAGCACGCACACCTCCGCATGAAACCAAAGTTTTTTTCTGTCTCTAATGGGACAGTCACGAAAACCAAAGAAAATGAGAGAAAGGAGAAACAAACAAAAAACTGCGAAGAAAGCGAATTAGAAAGTGATGTGGTAAAATGAGTTTCTTGGTACGGTTCCGTATTCTGTCTTTTTCTAGCGCAGCTTCTTTGATCCGTTGTAACCTCCATTTTGAATGCTTGATAGAAAGAATGAGGGGTAAAGATAAAAAGTTTACCAGTGCAAAAAACATAGTGAAACAAAAGCCATCCTGCAGTTATCGTTTTCATTTTTGGTTATTCCCCAGGGTTGTGTGGAAAAAAAAACTCATGTGTCATTGCTTATCCCATTACGCTGGTTAAATGAATAATACAGTTTTTCTGTCTGTCTGTCTGTCTGTACATACTCTCTGATGTGTAATATTTGTAGCATATGTAGATTAGCAAGCACAGATTACAGGAATAAGCCACAACCAAAATTCCAATCCTTGGGTAATAATAAATTCTTTAGTTCTGAGTTATCTTATCCCGTTTTTTCCTTCCTACGTGTGTACGTCTCCCTGCCCTTCCTCTCCCAGGGTATGGCTGGCAGAAGTAGTAGCAGTAATAGTAGTTGTACATTACATTTCGTCAACAGAATTTTGACAGTAAAAAAACCACCACCACAACAACACCCAGGTGCGTCCTCACTGAACAAGCAACAGAGAAAAAGTCCTTACAATAAGCTGAGCGATAGACATGACCACGAACGGCGAAAGAGACGACGTTAACAGAGTTTCACCCCAATTACCATCATCAAAATATTGCAAGCAGAACGCTCTTATACTGAAGAGGTGAATGTTGACAAAGAATACCACAGTTCTGACGACGGAAGCTAAAGGTTGGGTCATTCAGACACCCACTGGACATCCGAGGGGTCTGTGTAGAGGAGAAGAGAGGACTGGCCGTACTGAGTGAGTTAAACGTCACAGAGATGTGGAACGTACAGTAGATAAGCAGTGTGCAAATCGTGTGCCCACTGTGGGGACCCCTTTGTCTTCTTCCACGTCAGTGATTTTATACATAAAAAAAGAACAGTTGACTTCATTCATTGCCCCAGTCAGCAGGTCCAGTAATGGTTGATGACTAGCAAACAGTGCACTGAAAACAATCAGCCTACCGTGCCTGATTGCAGGTAACTGTTCGATGGTCAGTCATCGGTTCTGTCCCCTGCAGCCCCTAGCCCCTCTCTCTCCTCACCCCTTCCCCTTCCCTCCCGCCAGACGCTATGGATCAGAGGACAGCTGTGACGTCAGCCGGACTGGCGGCTGATCCGGAAAGTGTGCCTTAATCCGTGCCAATTAGAGAAATAGTGTGGGTTTGGGGGGTTTAGTGTTGTGTGTGTGTGTATTCGTATGTGTGGTATAGTGCGGTATGGTGTGTGTGTGGCTGTGAATGCACGTACGTGTCTGTTTTCAGGGTAGGAAGAGAGTTTTTTTTAGTTTTACTGCAAATGCAGGAAGGCATCTCTCTTTCGATATCTGTCTGTCTCTCTGTCTGTCTCTGTCTCTGTCACACACACACGCACACACACACACACACACACACACACAGAGAAGGAGAGAGAGATTCATCGTCGCATTCTCTCTAAACTTTGTTTTTTTTACATTTGCTTTTCACGGATAGAGTTAAAGCTTAGACATGATCCAGTTCACGGTAAAGTTCCAGGTAACACCTACCGCTGTCTCCATCCTACCAACATCACTTTCAGTCTGTTCTACAGAAAGAAAAAAAAACCGCATAAAAGAAGGCGGATTGTTTCTCCTTGGAAACGAGAATGGAGGAAGAGACAGGCAATACCGAGTTGGTAAATATTTGACAGAGTGCGTTAGCGTGCAATTTGCCAGCTTGTCAGTGTCTCCTAATGTCCGTGTCTCTCTGTTCCCTGGATCATTATGCTGATTGACTTGGTACGTCACGTGTACAGACGTTGGTCAGATGAGATGGACGCGGGAGGCAATTTCTGTGACATCTCCAATATCGCCCCGCTCCTCTCCTGTGCGCGATGGAGAGGCGGGGAGGGTGAGGCAGGTGGGGGGAGGGAGAGACAAGAGGGAGGTATGTCGAGGTAGGTGGCGGAGAAGGGAGATCTGGGATATGTGAAATATTCGTTTTGATGGTGTGTGTGTGTGTGTGTGTGTCTGTGTGTCTGTGTCTGTGTGTCTGTGTGTTCGTTTGTACATTGGTTCTTTGTATCTCTAAGGTGGTCAGTAGTGTTTTTAAAGACGGTCTTGGTCTTGTTCTATGTCCCCCCCCACCCCCGAATTTTGTTCTAATTGTGTGTGTGTGTGTGTGTGTGTGTGTGTGTGTGTGTGTGTGTGTGCGTGCGTGCGTGTGTGTGTGTGTGTGTGTGTGTGTGTGTGTGTGTGTGTGTGTGTGTGTGCTCGTGTGCAAGTGCGTCTATGTGTGCATCGAATTCCAGTTATTCAAACTTTTGGCCTTGTTTCGATTAATTTACACACACACACACACACACACATACACACACACATACACACACGCACGCACGCACACACGCACACACGCACACACACACAAACACACACAAAGTTTAAAATATCCATTCCTTGATGTCAGTTATAGAAATACACAGGGCAGGGTAATGACAGGCGTGGAGAACATAAAGGCACGCTCACACAAACGCAATTTAAACAACGCAATGACAAACACACAACAGAGACTGAAAGCCAGGAACGCTCTGAAATGTTAAAGAGCGCGTTGGAGTCACTGCGTAGGTCAGGCGTCTACTATAAATATATCTTTCCTTAGGTTCACCTGTCTGCACGCAACACAGCACGCGCAGCTTTCATAACAAGTCTGTCCGGTCCACCCACAGTGTATGACTCTCTCCCCAACACGGAAGTCAGAACAGTGAACGCCAAAGGGCTTCCCTTCAGCCAGCAGCGATCCGAATATCGAACAGTGATATAGATACCCAGCAGGGCCGTGTTTGTGCCTTAATCCCATCGATGGCCGAATCGATACCTGGGACAGGAGAGGGATTTTTTTGGTTTCACCCCTGTCTCTCTTATCAGTACATTGACATTGTGGACGATGGACTCCGACAATGCTTTGATGAGGCCAGGTCTTGACTGCGAGATGCGTTTAAGGGAAGAAAAAAAAAATGATTATGATATCAATTAACTTCGTTAATACTAGATTCTCAATCGTTTCTCATTCCGCATTGGCAGTGAAAGCCCGTCCATACGATATGCGATCGAGAGACACCACCCTATACCTAGGATTAAGTGCTGTTTCCAGTCTCGACGGGAGAAAAATCACAATCCACTTACCGAAGTTGCCAGTAGATTGTTATTGGAAACACACACACACACACACACACACACACAGAAGCAGACACACAGACAGACAGACAGACAGAACACACACACACACACATACACACACACACATACACACACACACACACACACACACACACACACACAAACACAACACGCAGAGAGACAGACACACAGACAGACAGACAGAAAACACACACACACACACACACGACTTTGGGAAGAAAAAAACAACTTGGAACAACTTTTCCCACAGGGATTCTTTACTTTAAGCTCGACTTGGTCAGGACGTGCCAGTCACAGCCAGCACTGAGCAAACTTCAGGGGGAGGCGGGGGGTGGGTGGAGATGAAGGGGGGAGGGGGTTAACGCCGTGAACGACCTTCTGAAGCCGGGAGCTGTCACGGGTCTTGAAACATCGGCTGTCAGATTGACGTTCTCTCGATGCTCTCCGACTTTGGCGGTCAGTTTGTTCTCAAGGCTCTGATGGGGTTGAAACTGAACTCCTTGACATTCCGACCTCCTCATTCATCCCTCCTCCCCTCTCCGTTCAGATTTCCTTATTCAGTGTATAATGGGAAAGGGCACTTGCTGTCTGTAGTTCACGCAGAAGCATACTTCTTGCGTCTACGGGTACATAAAAACGTTGTTTTTTTTGTTAGTTCATTATACTTCTTGGAGAAAAAAAATGTTTTAAAAAGTCTGCCAGCTATCAGATTTACTGAAGCAGAGTAATTGTGAAGTTTACATTACAGCAATGGAGTGCAGAGGGAATCGATAGTTTGTCAAATCTAAATCCAGGTTCGAATTTCTCTGTCTGTGCTCCTCGCACGGAGAGACATGACATGTAGGTCTACGTTGGCGCAGTGGCAGAGTGGGTTAGCCTTTTGATCCAGTGTTCACCAGTGATCAGGGTTCGAGGCCCCGTTTGAGCATGGTGTTGTATCCTTTGGAAAGGCACTTTACTCCAGTCTTCCTCACTCCACCCAGGTGTGAATGGGGGGCATCTCACTTCGGTTGGGGAAGGTTAAAACGGCGGAAGGAGACAATTGCAGCCCCGCCTTCTCATGCCGAGCTCCAGACATAGTTGACATGAATTCACCGCCCCTCCCGATGGCCGTAAAAGGCCGTTTGATGTTTAACCCCCCTTTTCAGGGCGACATATCGTTCCAGTTGATGTGCTTAGGTAGGTGTTGTCCTTTTGCACGTGCTTCCTTGCGCGCAGGCACACGAGCTGTCAGCCATCCGGCGGTCTGTCCATCCTCATTGAGGGCAGTGATACCCAGTGATGGAACGGCGTGTACGTTTTCTGTTTTTCTTTCTTCTTTTTCTTCTTCTTTTTATTATTATTTCTTTATATATCATTTTAATATTGTAGCTTCCGTTCGAGAGCTGGATGTAAAACAAGCAAGCATTGTTTGCTTGCTCTGTTACTTCCAGAAAATAAAACTCTCTCTCTCTCTCTCTCTCTCTCCTCTGTCATCGTCTCAGAGTAGTTTCCATTCTCTGGCTTTCGACAAAAAGATTTTTAAAAAAAATAATAAAAAGAAATGTTGGAGGCTGTTTGAAAGGACACTCCACCAGCCATGAAATGCGGCTGACCTCGACACTGCAGGAAACGACCCTGACCTTGTTCAGCATTAAAGGCAAAGGAAACCAGACCGTCCTCGTAAACAGGCTCGCAATAATCCTGGCTGGTTGCCCGCCTCACAGCAACAAGGTGATTGCGCTGTCTTTTGGCGAAAGTACGCACCCCAGTAAACGGGGACAGGGCTGAGGTAGTCTGGAGGACTGGAGAACAGCTAGATAGTGAACACTTCTCCTCTTCTCCGGATTTATTCATTGCTCTGGTGAGGGCAGCTGGAATTCACGTCTGATGAGAAGCATTTCTAAACCCGTTTCAGTCTAAAGGGTTTTTTTCCGTATGTCATAGGAAAATAGGAATGAAAAGCCTATATATGTATGTATGTATGTATGTATGTATGTGTGTGTGTGTATATATATATATATATATATATATATATATATATATATATATATATATTACTCGTTCTCACCATGTTAGAGTGGACGAAGATCATGGAATGTTGTCTTTTGACGAGCCGCTCCTTGTTAAACATACGAGTAAATAACTGGTGGGATTTGCATATCAGGCACAAAAAACTCTTCACTGTTGGCCCCAAGAAGACCCCACCGGAGACATTGTCACCCTCGCAAAAGATTTTTTGTTTCATTTTCATATCGGTTGAAGTAAACATTGGAATCGTTCGTCCTCTTTTTGATTATTTTTGCGCTGTCATTTGGGTATTGTAGAGGTGTTTACACTGGTGATGTTTAGATATGTTTGAACTTCGAGGTGGTTCCTCGTTGTCGGCTGGTCTGTACACAATATGGATTGGTTCGATACTGATTTTTTTTAGAATACGGATTTCACATCGTTTATTTTCTTATCACGTGTTTTGTTACATTAACGACATCCCTTTCACGAAGCCCATAAAGTAACTACCTTTAACTCACTCAGTACGGCCAGTCCTCTCTTCTCCTCTACACAGACCCCTCGGATGTCCAGTGGGTGTCTGAATGACCCAACCTTTAGCTTCCGTCGTCAGAACTGTGGTATTCTTTGTCAACATTCACCTCTTCAGTATAAGAGCCTTCCGCTTGCAATATTTTGATGGTGGTAATTGGGGTGAAACGCTGTTAACGTCGTCTCTTTCGCCGTTCGTATGGAGAGAGTTAATTGTACTTCTCTATTTATTTCAAACATTTTCTTTGATTCCACCTTCCATGTATTCTGTCCGTCCAGCGCACGATGTACCCCTCGTGCAGTTTTATTTATTCATTTATAAATGGTAACTTTAAAATGTGAAAATCAGTCATTCAACTAGATGTCTACAGTCATGAGAACAATCGGACAGTGAACAGTATTCCTCATCACTGGCAGAATGTGTGTGCCATTACAGGTCTTTTCGTTTCTGATTTCTTTCACTCCCGTCTCAGACGCTTCCTCAAGCATGTCTGATCTGTCTGGCCCGCTACGGTCCTGCCGCAAGATAGAAACTTTGTTTCGCAGTTAATGCATGCATTTCATCTTATTTATAATGCCATTCTCCCATTCCTTAGCAAAAGATGTATTTGTGCGATAGGTCTATAACCGTTTGGTTTGTGGTGGACCTACTCAGAACAATCACACGGTAAAAATATATGCTTATGTGCATAGATTATGTGGTGAAATATTGCCACTTCAACTACGCATCTATCACTAAATCAAACATTTGGACAATCAATTCTGTTTTGTTTTTTTACATCATTAGTTGTTAAACGGGTCAAACGTTTTTGATTTTTAATTTTAATTTTAATTTTTTTTTTACTGACGTCTACTTCTAAAGTTTGCATTTTCGCCGGTCTTCCAAATCCCTTTTCCCTGCCGATGAAGAGTTCGGTCTTTTCGGTGTATGTTTTCCCAACAGGGACCAGTCTTTCTTTCCTTATTACAATAGAGCATGGTCTTTCTATAATGTATCGACCATGGATCAATGCTAATTGCCTGGTAGTTGTTTTTATCTGTGGACCGGGTGGAAATGGGGGAAAATTGAAGCCTGCGGCATCCGCGTATCCTCGTACTGCTGCTCGGTTTTTGCCCCCAAATTCTGTTGAAATGCATTTAATGACAGCTGTTTAGCCCTGTCTGCACAGGAAACCCGATAAATCCTCATTGGGCAGATTTTTTAAACGACCCATCCCTTTCATACCCACTGCACGCGCATACACGACCACACACACGTTGCTGTGCGCATTTCAAATGATCTATATAACCAGCTCAGTGTGGCTTTTTATCGGGATTACGAAGAACGAAGTATAAGCAGGGAGATGGGCGAGGTGCGTTGAGACCTAACCGTGGTCTTTCTGCATGCATGAGAACGTCCGTCTACTGATCTAGCAGACTGAGGGAGACGCAGAGGAGGTGTGTAAAATGTCCATACAGCAGACTGAGGCAGAGGATGGGGAGGGCTGTGTGAAACGGGGGTGGGGTGGGGTGGGGTGGGGTGGGGTGAGGCAGCCGGAAGTGAAGCAGAAAAGGTAATCGCTGCCCACAGGGGCATAAACCTTATTTTAGAAGGCGTAGAAGGGAGCTTCTTCCTCACACAACAGCCGTAAATCCCGCTCTCCTCAAGTGGTATAAGGCCTTTAAATACGCACGTTACAGCCGACCGTGTGGGGAAGAGACGGCCCGAGATAAAGCGGTGTGAGAGTGGAAACAGCTCTCTTGTGATGAGTCCTCTGGGACTGGAGAGGACGAAGAACAGAGCGAAATTGCCGGCATCGAAGAGACAGGTTTTGTTGCTTGGGAACGAGAGTGCATTTCGGCAGATTGTGTTGCAGGGAAACAGTTTTCAATAGCGGTGCGGTTCGAAGTTCGTAGTGCTGAGAAGACGCTGTGGTACCAGGGATACCGATATTGCCTTGTCAGTTTCAGGCAAGCATTTGAGTGCTTAACCCTTAGGCCTCGAGAAAAAAAAAAACAACTTGTTGGACGAATCGATTTTGTGAGAGATTTGCCAGTCTGTGGACAGTTCGCCTGTTCAGTGTTTGGGAGAAAAGGCCGCTTGGAGATACGTCAGATTCACTCATGCCGTCTGATTCAACGTTCTTCAAGAAGAGAAGACAAACGTCAACCTTAATTAAACGTTGAATCAAATCCATTCCATATTTTACCAGTGTCACCAGACTGAGTAAATGTTGATTTGATAAATTGAATTTATCTGTCATTTTTGCAGAAAATTGTTTCTATCAGTCAGTTCATAGAAAATAAAAGTATCTATACTCGAAGGCAGGACCTTTTGTATTGCTAAATCTATATTGTGACACTTGGGGGGTGGGGGGGGGGGGGGGGGGGAGTCCAGCGAAGATTCGATATAAGAATCTTACATGAATGCGATCAGAAAGTATATATGAAGACAGTTACGTGAGAACTCAGTTGCCAGAAATGCGAACTGGCCACTTATGCTTTTTATAGGTTGATGATTACACTGTGTTCCGTGATGCTGACAATGATGTTGGGTAACATGATGCGGCAGATCAAGCAAAAAACATTTTTTCTTTCTTCTTGTTTAACTATAGAGGGCAGGAAATTTTAGGTCATCGCATTAAACTTTGAATTTCTTTTTCTCTCTCTTTCTTTCTTTTTTTTTTTTTTTTGAAAAAAAAAGCAATCAAAAACAGTTTTATTTTTATTTTGAAAAACTACACCACCAACAACAAAAACAACAAGAACAACAAACAATCGAAAGCGGTATTGATAGAATTCGTAATCTATTTCACCCGAATTTAATTTTCAGCGTGATCTTTTTGGACAAAGCATTCCAAACTACATAAAAAAATGAATCCAAAGTTGTAGAACAAATACAATGTATTTCTCGTAAAATGAATATATCCACGTGTATTCAGTAAAGAAACAAAACAAAAAAACAACAACAAACAAACAACCCCCCCCCCCATCCCCCCAAAAAAACAACAACAAACACACGAAGAACAACGAAAGACTGCGGGTGGAGCACAGGGAAACCCTCTTGTTGCCGCTTGTCCTTGCTCCTGCCTCACCCTCCTGGTTCTCATCACCCCCCCCCCCCCCCCTCCCCCCCCCCCCCCTCCCCCCCCCCCATCTTTTACCTTTGTCTGTTTCGTTTACCTATTTTCATGTTTTACACCAACCTCGAATAGCTAGCTTCTCAAAGCCGAATCAGCGCGTTGGGTAATGCGATGAACGGGCATATGCTCCTTACCCCCCCCCCCCCCCCCCCCCCACCCCCCCCCCCCATCCCCCACCCAGCAGATGTAGTGTTGCGTACATGGATCTGTCCCTTGAAACTGAGTGAAAGTGATAAGTGAAATTATTTTGCTGGGAGATTTTGGGGAAGGACGAGTGTGGGGGAGGGGGTCGCTCAGACAAGGGAGACAATGGAGAAGTCTGTTCTGTTCAGTTAGGCGGTTTGTTAGAAACAGCTCAACTGTGGAAACTAACTGCTTTACCTTCATATCGTGCCATGTTTGTGAGGTCAGATTTGTTGTTTATCATGAAATATTTTATTATCATAGAACGATTTGTAATTTTTGTGTTGGCAGTTGTTATTGTTGAGAGAGAGAGAGAGAGAGAGGGTGGGAGAGAGAGAGAGAGAGAGAGAGAGAGGAGAGAGGGGGGTAAGTCGAAAAACAAACTTGTCTTTTATTTGTTATATATGCCATCGAAATTTTACTTAGAAAAAAAAAATCCTTTTTCGATAATTGCAGATTAGACAGACAGACAAACAGACAGGCAGACCGACCGACACACAGACAGGGAATAAATTAATGAAGGGAGAGAGAGGATGGAAAGACCACACGCAAGTATGAAAGACGCCCACGTGAAGGCTACATACGTTCAAGCTCGCCGTGCCATCAATGAACTTCGTTCAAAAAATCTTTATCCAATATAGAATAAAACGAAAAAAAGAAAAGTTCGGGCAAATGGCAAGGATTAGGTATTTCTTGGCCGTATGACGTCAGTGAAAAAAACCGCACACAACTTTTAGACCAACAGACAGAGGGGGGGGGAGGTGGTGGGTTGGAGGGAGGAGAGAGGGAGGAGGAGGAGAAGAAGAAGAGAGAGAGAAAGGGTGTGTGTGTGTGGGTGGGGGGAGAGTTGGAGAGAGAGAGAGGGACAGAGAGGGAGAGAGAGGGGGGGGGAGGAGGAGAAGAAGAAGAGAGAGAGAAAGGGTGTGTGTGTGTGGGTGGGGGGAGAGTTGGAGAGAGAGAGAGAGAGAGGGACAGAGAGGGAGAGAGAGAGAGGGGGGGGAGGGAGACCTCCACTCACTTTCCTCCCTTTCCCTCCTTCTTCCACCCTTCTCCCCCTCTCCCTCTCTGTCTTCTCTTCCTGTTTGTTTGTCTGTCTGTCTGTCTATCTGCCTATCTCTCTTTACTCTATTACTTCCAGAAAATAACTCTCTCTCTCCTTCTCTCTCTCCCACCTATTTCTCTCTTTTCTTCCCCTTCTTTCTCCTCTCACTATGTCTCCCCCCCCCCCCCCCCATCTCTCTCCACTCACATTTCCTTCATGATAATAGCACCAATAAACCATTAAATTGAAGAACACACAGGCACGAGGTGATCACACGCACATGCCTGTGCATCATTTATGAACAAAACGAAGAAGAAGAGAAAAAAGCAGCACAACGCGAAATAGATATAGATTAGCAGCTGAATGGGTTCGAGGAAAGGGTATGTCCACAAGAATTTTTATGTTCATTTAATTGCGTCAATATTCTTCAAAGGTAAAATGCTTATTCCCCACTCTTTTTCCACCCCCACCATCCCCTGCACAGAGTGTTATTCCTGCTTGGTTTTCTTTGTAATCAAACGTTGAGGCATTTGGTGGTGTTCTGTACCTTTGTATGTTATTCCACATTTCTTCATGAAAATCCTTGAATTTAGAAATACTTCGTCACACTTCGGGTTTTTTTGTTTTTTGGTGTTTTTTTTGTTTTTTTTTAATACTGATTTTCACACTGTCTATCTGAACTCTGGGACTTGATACGAAAAACAAAGTAGTAACGGAATGCATCGTTGGTTCTTTTCTAAGATGGAACAGAACTCACATGACCATGGAGGTGGGTTTTTTTGTTTTCGCGGAATTCCATATCTCAGAGTCAGACTCTGTAAGTCCACAATTTCTCACAATCCCACCATTTCTCTCATTTCGGGAGAAATCGAGGGATTGCGAGAAATCGTGGTCGTTCCCCTCCCACGTTTTCTCTCAGTTGCGAGAAATCGTGGGGAGCGCCCCTTATTTTTATCAAAAATATTTCTTTTATCATCGGACGATCATGACAATAACAGTAGCGTTAGCGAAGACATCAACGGTAATGACACTGAAACACAACCATTCATTGTATTTCACGTAAGATGGATCACTGCAATGCATCGACCTGAAATTCAACATCGGAATCAGTTGCAAGCAACGAAATTCAGGCAATGTGTATAACTCAAACAGAAATATGATATGATCATAGAATAAAATAAAATAAAATAAAATAAAATAATATAATATAACATAACATAACATGACTTGAACCGAATCTTTCCTGGATGTTGGGAATAAAATCAAAATGATTCAACTTTATACATAAATGTGACAGCAAAAATGTGTTTCACAATGCTTTTTTCCCTCACGTTGGGTGCGTGAAAACTAGACCAAATAGTTTTGATGTTTGTTGTGATGTGATGTAACCTTTTCTGTCACATTTATTTAGAATGTTCTTCATCTCATGCTTGCTCATTTGTTCATCTGTTTGTGTCAGCATCTTTTCGCATGCCAGATTGCGCTGCAAATAGAATCTCAGTTTCACAGAAGACACTTAAAACATGAAAATATTCTAAAACAGAGTGAAAGAAGACCAAATCAACCAGCCAAGTAAACACACACAAGGAAACACACACACACACACGCACACGCACACGCACTCACACTCACTCACCCACCCACCCACCCACTCACTCACTCATTCACTCACTGACATACACATACATTCACACTTGTTTTTCATACCAGTACTGTGCCATCACACATTGTTGATGTCTTCGTTAACGCCACTGTCATTATCATGATCGTCGTTGTCGTTTCCCCCGTTTTTCGTTTCTTTTTCTCTCTCATTTTTCTCGTAGATTTGCATTGGGAAAAGACAAGAACCCAACTCCGATGACAACGGAAATATTTTTGATGACAATAAAAGGGATTTCCCACGATTTATCACACATTGTGAGAAATCGTGGAGGCGCCCCCCCCCCCACACACACACACACACGCCCCCCCCCCCCTTTCACCAGCTGAAAATGAGTCCATTATTTTCTAAAGGTCTCTATCCATGGGGAATAGATATACACTCGCCCCTAAAGGTCTATATCCACTGGGAAAAAAAAAATCCACCCTCTACGACAGCTCTGTTCGTTGTGAAAATAAAGATCCACCGTCTCCAAAACTGCACCACACGGAAAAGGAGTAAACGTAGACTGAATACACACGCAAGCCACGGACGCTCGAGCGGAAGCATACACATCATGGCCCACCCTCTACATTACGCCCAGTTAAAAGCCAAATATTATCATCGCGCAAGGGGAAGCTTGTGCCCATCTGAGTGTCTTCTGTGTTCACTGTATGTTAGTTATCAGTTAGTGAAAGACCAGGGTTTAAAAAAATTTTTTTATGCATTTGAAAATCGACCGGAAAGGTAGAAAGGAAAGGAAGAAAAGCTACGATTGGAAGAAAGGGCTCAAAAGAAAGAGAGTGCGATAGAAATGAGAAAACTCTTGCGCAGATTTCTGAATGGTGGGGATACTGTTCATGGCTAAAACAACAACAGAAAGCACTCCTTCAGCTTCCTCACGGGAGACACATTGAGCGCATGATGTTGTGGCTGGACAAAGTATTTCAACAAATAGGTTTATTAGGTATGTCAAGCTACTGGAAAGCTTCGGGTGTGTCAGAACCAGAAAAGCAGGTGGCCGCTACCAACAGGCAGTCATCACTTCAGGCTGCACAGCTGTAGAAAGCTTCCAGTGATCAGACAGCACTACATGACCAAGCCCATTCTAACCCACACCACAGAAACCTGGACAGGAGTTTGACATAGAGCTGATGTTTTCCCCTGCCCTTTTGTAGCCACCACGAACTGCTGGGCTATAAAAAGACACGGATGGAAAACCACGCTTGATCCTCACATCAAGGACATACGCATTGCTCTTTTTACACAGCACCAAGGATAAAACCTGCCCAGTGAAAGTTTCTGCCCCTGTCACAGCGGTTTTTACAGTGTCTGGCGGCTCTTTGAGCTCTTATATCACGGTGATTTTCTCGTCCATGGCTGGGGACATGTACAGCAGTCGGTTAGGGCATACTGCCCCCCACCCCCCACCCCCTCACCCCCCACCCCCATTGATGTGGCTCTCCTGTCGGGCATGCCTGTACATGTTTCAAGGAGATGGCTGTTTTTCATGTGGGTTTGGTTCCAGTCATAGGGGGGAAGAACGTGAGACTTGGGATTTGGTTCATGTTTTTCAAGTTACAGTGGCTAAACTTTGCTTATCGTTGATGAAGTTTTGACACACACATATTTCATGTCACAAGGTCAGCTATCCATAAAGATGCTGAAGAGAATGGGAATGGAACGACCATGTCGACAATACACACTGCCTGGTTTTCCCTTAAAATTTTGACTCAATAATATGGATAAATCTAATGATCTGGATGGACAAAAATAGAATACTGGCCAGCAGGTGGCATCTTGGTAGGTCCCTTCTCAACCGCTCTTTCCACCAGAAGTGTGAAATACTTAGCAGCAGTTGATGATGATGATGAGGAGGAGGAGGAGGAGTAAAATGCTCGGATGTGTATGATATCGTGCGCAAGCACTATACAGCTAATTCTATGAACATCCTTACACATTATGTTTCTTCAGAGGAGAAATTTAGTTTTCTGGAGGATGAACAAATTGTGCAGGTGCAAGTCTCTCTCTCTCTCTCTCTCTCTCTCTCTATATATATATATATAGTATTTATTATGCTTGAAAAAAAAAAGACAATGTTCATGAAAAGTCTGTATTTGCTTTCTGCATGTTCTTATTGGAGATTCTAATAATTTAACAGCTCTTTGGGGCATGTTCTGGTGCCCTGGGCAAGTCATGATGACACGGGGAGATTTTTGTTAGTCGGTGTGTAATGTTAACAATTAGCAGTTTTCGAATCGTCTCGCCAACCCCCGTAATTTGACGTCACAGGGAAAACACGTCTGTTCTTGGAAAGGCCAGGGCCCGCAGTGTTTGGCGAAAGAGATCGTCGGTGCCCAGTTAGGCGGCGTGAATTGGACGTTCTTAAAAACACCTTCCCAGTACTCGTGCCGAAAAGGTCTCTCTGAAAATAACAAGAGGTGCATGTTCAAATTTGCTAACTCTTCACCAACGTTACATTGTCGTTTAAAATGGAATCAAATATCTTATTTTTCTCTCGACCATATTCCTTACTTCATTGATGACGTGATGTTTTAGAGTACTCTGTGGAAACAGGCCTTTATTGGTTTAACGAATAGATATGGGCTATAATAATGAGGAGTTCTCATATCGTGTGTGTGTGTGTGTGTGTGTGTGTGTGTGTGTGTGTGTGTGTGTGATGTTATTGTTTCTGTTACTGACACTGTTGCCGCATTTGTATAGTTGCTTGCGTATATTATGTGAGGATGTATGTGGGATTACCACCACCACCACAACAATTACAGTGACAGAATTATTAACATTTGATTGTGGTCACTCAGTGGGAGGGAGTAAGAAACTACTAGCGTTACAAAAGAAGAAGAAGATGTAACATACTTTTCGTTTAAGAACATGACTAATGGTAAAAGAAGAAGAAAAAAAAATGCAGAGAATGCAAAGAGCGGAAAACGACTCACGAAAGCACAAAAACCGCTTTATGAGAGGGTCTCTTACATAGAATGACAGAACAAAACGGAAAGCAGCGGGGAACAAAAGGGCCAGAATTAAGATGCCTTGTATCGATGACGACAGCGGAAATATCTGGCCGGCGGGGACGATGCTTTGCCTTAATGTGTCAGCCCATTAGCGAGATGGGCGAGCGCACGTGCGTCTGAAGATGGGCAGCAGGCTAATCACACAGAAACATTAGTGTGCAAACGTCATGAAGGACAGGAATACCCTAGCCTTTCGTCCTTCTCTCCCTGCCTCTCTCATTTTGTTTTAACACCCAGAAGATACAAACGGCTGAAAAACATATCGTCATAAAGTACCCAAGTTATCATTATTATTCTTATTATTTAAAAAAAAAAAATCTTAATTTTTGAGTGGGGTCCAAATCCATTCTCAGAGATCGGAAAACATTCGCATGTAAAGGCAGAAACATCCTCCAATTAGTTATTTGTTGTGTTCATAATGATGATGATGATAATTTGTGTTCTTTATTAGCCAGCTATTTTGGAGGCTCCAAATTTAATCCACGTTTTTGCAGAGATCGGAAATCGTTCTTGTACTAAGGGCAAGAATTACCCCCAACTCCTTCCAAAACACACACATACACACACACACACACACACACACACACACACACACACGGCCCCGAAGACGACGTATGATACCGACATGGCGGGGTAAAAACAGTAGTACACGTAAAAGCCCACTCATTTATGCGAGTGAACCTGTGATTTGCATTCCACGAACGTAGAAAAAGAAAAAGAAAAACCCCAAGCCTCTTGTTCTCACGTGGACACTTCCAGCCACCAGCGCACTTACCGAAAGTGACCAAACGAATACACATTGAATATGATCGACACTAACACACGTACAAATCTGATGGTGGTGGCCTTTATGGTACATGTAGTACTGCAGCACCCGGTGTGTGTGTGTGTGTGTGTGTGTGTGTGTGTGTGTGCATGCCTGTGTGTGAGTGTGTGTGTATGTGTGCGTGCGCGTGCGTGCGTGCGTGTGTGAGGGGCTTTGGTTGATAAACGAGAGGAGTGAGTTCTTCAACTCGAAGGTTCCGCCTCTTCACTGCTTTGCGGCAGAAGCTGTGTCAGCCAGTCAATGGAAAGCGAAAAATCGACTGGAGCCGACTTTACTGAGGGTGTGGAGTTAATGAGTTTGAAGTATTCCTGTCTGTCCTGGGGCTGGGTAAGTGCCGTGCGGCAAGAACTCGCCATTGATCAGGGGGATTCCGAAAGACAACCGCCATCCCTTTGACCCAGGGTCCGATGGTTGTGGTCGTCTGGATGGGCGGGTGCCAACAGCTTGTAATTCCACTGACGTTTTAAACTCTTTGCCCCCATCCGTCTCGCCATTGTGTTTGTTCAGCCATGGATGTTTATTGCCCCTTGAAGTCGTCTGGGCAGTAAACATGACTTGGTAACCACCGAAATCCGATTCCCCTGCCGTAGATGATGTAACGACTCGCTTTGGTAGTGAAATTTCGAGAGAGGTCCAACTTCCGTCGATTCAATGTTTGATTTAAAAAAAAAAAATGTATTGAATTAAGAATCCACGTTGTAATTTTACATCTGAACGTTCACATCACCACAATGATCAGTATCGATTGCTTAACGTATTCCATCATTTTCTGCAAACAGCCGACAAGAAATGGATTCAAGAAAAGAAACAAGGCGGTGAAAAAAAAGAAGAAGAAAAAAGCCAAAAAAAAGCCGTAAATATTCTGCTTTCCAACGATTATGTTTCGCTTTAAAAAAACAACAACAAAAAAACGTGAACGTGCATACAAACAGACATTGCGTCATCAGTGACTGTCCTATTCCCCCAAGCTGTCACGATATGATAACACACAGAAGTCAATACTCCAAAGAAAAACTGACCCATCTTTCTGAAGCGGCATTGACAAGAGGACTGTGAGTCCACACCAGAAAGACAGAATCCTTGAGAATCGACAACAAACAAGTTCCTGTTCACTTCCGGGGCGAGAATATCAGTGAAACTGAGAAGTTTTTCTACATAGGTAGCGTGATAGTTATTATTAAAGGTGGAGAGGCGGACGGAGACATCAAACACCGCACCAACAAGGCAAAGAAACAACACAAAACACAGCAAAGAAAACAAACAGCACATTTGCATATTATGTATAGCCAGAGATGTAGGGTCAGGCTAATTCGACAAAACTTTTTTTTACTTGCTATTTTGAGTTTGAACACTCGGTTTTTAATTCAGTTTAATGTTGTTTTATGGGGGTGGGGGAGGGGGGGGGGAGGGTTCACACTGGACTTTACTCGTGAATATTTCTGTTTGTGTGTTTGCGTGTTTTGTATCTTTCAGATCCCGTTTGAGGTTAAAGCAAAGCAAAGCAAAGCAAAACAAACAAACAAAAACGAAGCAACAATACAATTAGTTTATATTTTTTGGGTGGGAGGGGGGTATTAAAGCCTGGGTTCAGCCCTAATATGGCCTGATTGGATGGACAACAATCAGCATGATTTGATTCAGACTTTGATTGACGCTTCGGTTTCCTTGATTTTTCTTTTTAGGTTAAAAACAATTACTGGCTTGTACATGTGCCTTTGTTTTTAGGAAAGAAAGATATTGATTAGATTTTATAACTAGTATAAAAGATACTGATGAGATTTTTTATAACTAGTTTTGAAACTTCTTATATTGTCTTCATTGTCCGATGAGGTTGAAAAGAGCATGAATAGATTTTCCAGAGATTATTTTCGCTGTTTGGATCCAAATGAGAGGGGCCCAGTTTCTATCTAAGACACCGGGTGGATCATGCATGGGCACCGCTACAGCTCGTGTTGGAAACGTCCGGATATTGGCATGGGGATCAATATCCCGTTTGCCGGATTACAGCTCGGATCAGCTCGACCCGTATTGTCTTTCTGCCGAGGAAACGATTGTCTTGGTCACCGAATGCCTTTGTAGTCAGATGGTTGTGGTTTTTTGTGTGTGTGTGTTTTTCTCGTTTTCTTTTGGGGATTGGCCGTGGGAGATTTTTGTGTGTGCAATATGTTAATTTAGGAAGAATGGAGGGAAGAGAGAAGCAGAGAGACACTAGCACTCAAGCACTGGACGTACACACATGGAAGCATTCATACACGCACACACACACACACACACACACACACACACACACACACACACACACACACACACACACACACACACACAAGAAGATGGAAGGGGGAAGGGTGTGTGTGAGAGAGAGAGAGAGAGAGGGGGGGGGGGACAGATGCATGCGTAGGCGCGCAGATTTACCCACAGGCTCACACACACACTTTTGGATGTGCGCACACAAACACTAGAATGAATGAGAAAGGGAGGTTTGAGGAAAAAAATTAAGCGAAAAAGACAAGACATATCACCGAGGAAAGAGTGTTCGGATTAGATTAAACCATGTTTCAAAATTGCAACCAATAAGTAATGATGATGATCATCATCATCCTTTTTTGATCTTTTATTTTTATATTCATTTTTAACTGTGACCAGATATTGGTAGTATTCCTGTTTGCAGTTGTGATAAATGAATTATGATAACCATGACTAAATTGTGATCAGTTTGTAATCCTGTTAGAATAGAATAGAATAGAACAGAATAGAATAGAATGTCATTGTTACCAAGTGTACCTGGGTCATAAGGAATATTGGGGGGTTGGGGGGCGGGGGGGGAGTGGGGGGGGGGGGGTAGTACATAAAAAGGTACAAACGTAAATCGAAAATCATGCACAAACACAGATACAGTAAAAATTAGGATACGTACATGTGCATATCAATATAAGATTTAGTGCACACCCACTCTTTCTCTCTCTCTCTCTCTCTCTCTCTCTCTCTCTCTCTCTCTCACACACACACACACACACACACACGCACGCACGCACGCACGCGCACACACACACACACACACGTTTGAACATAAGCCTTATATTACATATGGATGGGGCTGATGACTAGATCTTCAGGTAAATGGTTGTTGATTGCACAATTCTCATTAATCATACTGGATTTGTTTGAGAGACAGGGCATGACTGCTTTGGGGGAAAAGGTATTGGCGAAGCGACTGGTTTTTCTTCCTTATACTGCTGTACCGACGACCAGAGGGGAGCATCTCGAAAATCCCAAAAGCTGGATGTGATTCGTCCTGGCTGATTGATTTTGCTTTTTTGAGTAGTCGCTTATAATATATGTCGTCTAGAGAAGGTAGACCAGCCCCGGTAATCTTGGTGGTAGTTTTTACGATTCTGTTAAGGGCTGTAACTTCTGCCTTGGAAATGTTTCCGTACCAAACAGTAATAGCGAAGGTTAATACACTTTCAATGACTGCTCTGTAGAATTCAACCATGATTTTTTTTTCTTTTCTTTTTTTAATTCTGAACTTTTTGAGGCGCCGAAGAAACTACAGGCGCTGTTGTGCTTTCTTAACAATTTTTTCCGTATTCTTCTCCCATTTCAAATGGTTGGAAATGACCAGTCCGAGAAAATTTTAATTCGCTGATGATCTCTACTTGCTTGTCTTTAATGACAAGTGGTGAAGGGTCAGATCTGGTCTTCCTGAAATCTAGAATTAATTCTCTTGTTTTTTATACGTTGAGTTATAAGTTGTTTTGATCACACCAGCTGACAAGTTCTAGAACTTCTGCCCTATATTTTGACTCATCATTGTTTGTAATCAGACCTTCTAGAGTAGTATCGTCGATAACTTGACCATGGTGTTACATTAATCATGAGTTGCAGTCATTTGTGAATAGTGAGTACAACAGTGGAGATAGAACACATCCCTGTGGGGCGCCTATGTTGAGAATACATGTGGAGGAGGTGAGGTCACCAGCTTTAACTTGCGGTTTGCATCTTTAACAATCTAGGATCCATGCAAAATTGATCCAGGTAGCGAGAGGCCTTTCAATTCAAAATATAGTTTTAATGGTACTATTGTGTTGAACGCAGAGCTGTAGTCAATGAAAAGGATCCTGGCACAGCTGTTAGGATTTACGAGATGTCTGAGGATGTGGTAGAGACCTTTGCTAAAGTCATCTTCAACTGATGTTAACTGTATAGGAGAACTGAAAGGGATCAAAAGATGGAGGAATGCAGGTTTTTAGGAATTGCAGAATCAAGCATTCAAATTTTTTCATGACGGCTGATGTTAAGGCTACGGGACGATGATCATTTAGACAACTAGAAGATGTGATCAACTCATAATCAAAGTCTTGGTGATAATTATGAAAGTAATCAGTTGAAAAGTATGATCTGTTGATAGGATTTTTGATATCATGATCAGCTAATAACAAGACTACACCAATTGAACAGAAGTAGATTATAACACTATTAGAATTTATAAGCAAATGTTAGTAATCCTGTTGGGAACTGTGAACCATTTACAATCGTGTTAATGATAGCAATCAGCTAATAGAAGGTATAATCTCGTCGGAAATTGTCATTGATAAAGTAATTACGACCAGGTTTGACAAAACCCCTTTGGGAATTGTGATCAGCTGATAACGATAGTAATATTGCTTTGGACTGTGGTATATTAACAATCCTGTTAGAAAATAATTATGGTCAGTCAAAGATAACAACGATGAATAAGTAATCAGCAAATGGTAACAATCCTGGTAAGGATCACGATCACTATTACGATCAGATAATGATCAAGTTAGAAAACGTGATCACCCAGTTATAAAAATACTGGGTAATAAAAATAATGTCTAGAAGTGTTGCTGTGTGTGGGGGATGGTGGGGGGTGGGGTGGACGTTGGTGTGCGTGAATGTGGGCATGGATGTAGGTGTGGGTGTTGTTGTTTTTTCTCTCCCTCCCTCTCTCTTTTTTGTATGACCCCACATTCTGTGTTGTGTGCTTTGTTTTGTTGTTTGTCACTTTGACTACACGTTATCCATGTTGGAGTGATGAGCTAAAAAAACAAAACAAAAAACAGTGCTGTTGCAACGTGGTCTTTTTTTTTTTTTTTTCCTTTTTTTTCTTTCTTTTTTAACCGAACGTCTCGATCCATGCCGCATGGACGCACATGCAGGGCGCATGATCAGTCACCACATTATACGGCCCAGTGACTCTGTCAAGCTACTGGTTTCCCCTGGTCTCCCTGAACTCCAAGCTGGCGAATCCTCGGGGGAATGTGATTCCGACATCTCACTGGATCCATCTGTTCATTGAGTTTCCATTAGCTTCGCCCCGACACCCGGGAAGGGGGGGGGGGGGAAGGAATCGGGGAACGCGAGCGAAGGAAGACAGCTCCAGCCCAACCACACCCACTCACCCACCCACATGCACACCACCACCGTCACAACTACACGGTTTTGAGAGTCATGAAGAGGATGACATCAGCCAAGGAGGGAAGATCAATGAACAAAACAGCAACAACAGCCCCTCCCCTTCCTACGCTCCCCCTTCCAGACACAGAGATAAAAGAACGCGCACAGTTTTCTTAATATTTTTTTGTTTGTTTGTTTTTGTTTAAATTCAATCCGAACAGATTTCATTATCCCGGTAGTATTCAGCAAAACAACCTATTTAATGAATGCAGTTTGTTGAACATGTTTCCTTCGAAACTGAGTTATCTTGTGATATCCATATTCATTTGCAAATTTGTTTCCTATAAATCGCGCCGTGCCTTTGCAGTCCGAGGCCGTCCCAAAATTCGACAGCTGTACACCGCGCGCGTACAGAAACGCGCACGCATGCACACACACACACACACACACAGATATATAGATATATAGATATATATACGCAATAGTTCAGTTGGTAGCTTTGTCCAGTATCATTTAAAAGTATACCGAAATTAATTTGGCAATTAGAGATATCAAAACTGTTCATCTCCCATGCTCTCTCTCTCTCTCTCTCTCTCTCTCTCTGTGTCATAGAACTGGTTATATTGACTTTAAAAAAATATTTTTAAAAAATAATAGTTTATCTCGTTATCCAGTCATGATCCATGAGTAGTTCTTTACGTGACACAAGTAGCAAATTACACAGGTCAGTAATGAACAGTAAATTACAGGAATGGGTTTGAAATAACGATAAGGCCACCGGGCACCGAGCTGGTCTTAAAAGTTAACATAATTCATCAATTATTCACTTTTATATAGCAACAGTACAGAAACAACTCTATGAAACCGTAAGTTATGTGTTGTGTTATTGACTTTGAAAGTTTTCCCATTCTGCATCAAGAACCCTACTTTTGTCAGTGTTTCAAAATAATGGTATGTTGGATAAGACTTATAAATGTTTTTAAGATATGTAGCAGAATGTAAGCAAGAGTAAGAAGTTTGATTTTTTTTTTTTTTTTTTTTTTTGTGTAAAAAATTACGCAAACCTGTCCAATTTTCGATACTAATCAATGAATTATTTAAAAAAAAAAATCGAAAACTTGAGAAAAAATGTTCGACGTACATACCGACTGTTATGGGTATTTACGTTTTCAGCTGCTGACAGTGTGTTACTATCAGAAAATCAGGTTGGTCTTCAGACGCAGCCAAATAGTCGTCATTGTTCACCGCCCACATTATGTGGATAACAGTGAAACTGTCGTCTTAAGAGAGAAAGTGTGAATTTAGCAGATTATGTTCTTGTGTGTCTTGTGTGAACTGCTATTATTCTTTTTTTTTTCTTGAATATACTTTTCCACTCATATTATTTGAGAACAGCTGTTCGTGACGATTTTGCTGGAAGGATGAATTGCATGCTGTATATTACAAAAAAAAAAAAAAAAAATCTGCGAAAAGTTCATCCTACATAGCTTTGTACAATGCTGACGTATGCGGACTGGATAAAGCCTCTTTGCGCATTGAACAGTTTCATTTATTGGTAGATTTTTTAGGAGGTTTTTTTTTGTTTGTTTGTTTTTTATACAGTAAGACACATAACATGAGACAGGACGCCATCCCACCGATATGAAATCACAAATTCGGGGCATCAAATACTGGTTCAACAATATTTCATTTGAACGAAAACATAGTGTCATTGTAGTGCATCATATGTTAATAAAAGACTTATCCTTGTGGAAAACAAATTGATCACACACGCATAAAAAGTAAAGTGTTACTTGAAATGGTTTTGATTTAGTTTCTTTGAAGAAAGGTGTTCAAGATGTCAGTGAATTTGTCCAGAATCCTCAACTGCAGATGGCAAAATTTGCGTGATCATATTCGGCAAACAGACATAATTACTTGGTATAGAAAAGTCAAGTCATCCAAATAATGTGAAAATTATCTTTGAGTTGGCACAGACAGAAATAGTATGCATCATTTGACGATGTTTAGATTTGGAATTTCGGATATCACTGTGTAGGCCTACTGTGGTAGCTAAAATGGGAAAACAGTCACATGCCCACGTTGTAAAACAACCCAAGAAGATTCCCACGTTGTAAAACAACCCAAGAAGATTCCCACTTTATAAAACAACCCAAGAAGATTAACAACACATTCTGATTTGAAGTCCTGTCCTCGCTGACCTCAAGCAATAATATATCTTTTTTTAACCGTACACTAGACCACCATATTCATGAATCTATCTACGTATTTGTACAAATTTTCACAGGGACACGCTGTAGGATGACAATACTTATTCGCGCGTTCATGATACAACTTAAAAAACGTAAGCTCTAGAATTGTTGGTGTTTGTCGTCTGTGTGTCTTTTCGCTCATGGTTGACACGCTTCTTGCATTTAGATTCCCCTCATGCTAACTTGCATGAAGAGTTGATGGCCTCTGCTGAATAAATGTTTCTTTCTAGCTGTGTCACTGGTACTGCGTCTTTACCTTTGAGTATTTGTTTGTTGGATAGCCGTTTTACAACGCCCCTTTCGTATAAAAAAAAAATAGGGGAACAGTTGTGTTGATGGGCCCACATTCACACCTCTCCCTTCCTCCCCTACCATTGTCTGTTTGTCCTGAAAGACGAGTGGCACTGGTTATTCTAACGAGAGCAGTAGTGTCTGAAAGATGACGTTTACCCGCAGCCCAAAGCTTCCCTGGATTTATGGACATAGTTTCCGGCGATGACGTCACCGGTTTATGGCGGCGGCAGCTTCGTTTCGAAGACGATGATTGATCCAGATCGATAGTCATCGCATAAGCGCAATCCTTTCCTGGCTTTGTGACCTTTACCGGCCAGACATCCTTTACTCGGCTGTTAATATTTCGGAATAGATTTCAACATAGCGGTTTCGAGATTGTTCTCTGCTTTTCTGTTTATTAGCAAGTAGCTTATTGCATTTCAGGTTGTATTGTGTTTAAAAGCATATGATATTGCTTTTTAGGTTGTATTATTTAGCAAATTAGATATTGCATTAAAGATTTTCTGGATTATTATATTGTAAGCAAATGGTATATTTCTGGTTGTGTTGTACTGCAAGCAAATCATGGTGTGTTTCGCGTTGTATTATATTATAAACAAATGGTATTGCATTTCAGGTTGTATTCATTAGCAAGTGGTAGACCTACTATTGCATTTCAAGATTGTGTTGTTCTGTTTATTTCAGTCGAAACGGTGATATTGCTTTTCAAAATTGTATTGTATCAGTCTGTATATTTGCAAATAGTGTTGCATTCAATATCATGTTGTATTGTTCTGTTATTATTATTATTTTCAGCAAATTGATTGTATTCCGTATCAAACTCTCTTGTTCAAACAAGATTGTGTTGTATTGTTCTATTCATTAGCAAACTGTAGTTTGAATTAAACTTCCCTGTACAAATACTTTTTTTTTTTTTTAAAGCAATATATCATAAAAAGCATACAAAAAAAGAGTAGAATTTTCATTCAGGCGTTTGAAGTTAAGATTATATTTTATGTGACGCCAACATGCAGAAGCAGAATTTTAAGCAAGAAAATACAGTATAGAATACAAACAACACAAACTACGAATATAGAAATTATGACGAAGATGCACGGCAAACAAGCGAAGACAAAAAACATGAAACTTTGGACACGAGTGAATTAAACAATTTCAATAGATCAAATTCTTGGTATCAACACGCTGTCAGTTCGCTAGCGGACATTATTGCTTTAAAAAAAATATATATATATATATATTTTAAAAAAATCATCTGAGAGAGAGAGAGAGAGAGAGAGAGAGAGAGAGAGAATTTTTTCTCTCCGCGAGTGCGCACTTCCATTTGTTTATTTTGTCTCAGGAGACAGGTTCGTTTAGTCGAGCTGACTGTGGGGCGGGGAAGGGGGGGGAGGAGCGGGTGTGGGGTGGGGGGAGGGGGGTTGCTCCATTTCTCGTAGTGCGTGTGCAAAAGCAAAACAACGAAGACTTTAGGTTTGAATTGTTTTCTATTTGGAACTTGCCCCCCCAGAAAGCTTCAGCTGTTTTGGCGTTGCTTCCGATCTTCGCATCATAACGAACGCTGTTACCTCATAAACGATGTTGACTCCTTTGATTTGTGTTTTCAGTATTCCTGCCAGGGCACCGTTATAAAATCTTCGATTAAACTGTAATGATTTGCCATGTTCACAACTCATCAGAGAAGATTTTGTTATTGTTATGTTGTTGTTTTTAACACGAGAGCACGTGCGCGCGTATCTTTTATATAAATACGTACACTCCCATTCCCGCCCCTCACGCAAATACAGGTATGCTCACACACACACACACACACACACACACACACACACACACACACACACACACACACACATGCTCAGAAAAAAACAACTATCTCCAAGTAACCGGATTACGGTCTGAAACACGCTCTCCTCTGACCTTTCCCCTTTTCCCAATAAAAAAGTGCCAGAGAGAGAGAGAGAGAGACAGACAGAGACAGGCAGACAGACATACTGACAGAAACAGAAATAAACACGGGCGGAGGAAACTGCCAAGAATCACCGAGGAAAATACAAACAGTCGGAGAAAAAAGAACAGATATAAAATGGAAACGAACAAGAGGCAGAAAAGCTCGAGAACACGATTGAAGACTGAATGACTGTGCTGAACTTCCAGAAAGCAGGTATGCTATTTATAGGAACCGGAGAACCTAAAGAATGAGGTCACAAGAAAAGGAGGGCAGGAAGGAACGTGAAACATAATACCTTTCCTGGCGACAATGAAGATCTGTTACAACTTGAGCATGCTTGACGGGGATTTTTTTTTCTCTTCTTTTTATTCTTTTGTGGGCAGTTTAGTGACGTGTGCAAAGGTGAAAGCGTGTTCTCACCGGAGATCCTACACACTTTTCTTTTTCTTTTCTTTTTTTTTAATGTCTTATTCAGAAGGTTCAATTCTGGTCGCCCATGTCAAGATTTTATCCCCACTTTTTGACAGAGTACTGGTGACAGATGTAAGAAGGTACACACACACGCAAGATGACGAACAGGGGATATTGGCGAGTGAGAGGGAAAGAGGGAGGAGGGAGGGGGGATAGGGTTGAAGGGTCATCGGTTGAAACGTAGTCGATTCCCTTCGCTGAAAACTCTCAGAACCCACAACCCCCCGGTCAGTTCAGTTCTTAAGTGACTAATCAATCGCAACCCCTGATCGTCCTTATGTGTGTGCGTGTGCATGTGCGTGCGTGCGTGCGTGTGTGCATGCGCGCCTGTCTGTCTGTCATTCTGTGTATGTGTCTCTGTGTGTGCATGCATGTATGTGTGTAGTTTAGACTCTGTTAATAAAGATACTTTCAAACAGCTGAGTGTTGATCATATGAGAATGTTTAGTCATTGTATGTTGTTTTACTGGTTTACTGATACATACCATATGTGGAAGATTTCTGGTATTTCATAAAAATGAAACGTTTTTATATTTACCAAAAAACGAACTTTTCCTGATGAAGCGAAGATGCAGGATTTCTTCTATTTACCCACGTAGGTATGATTTTTTATTTTTTTTTTATTTTATTTTTTTTTTTTTACCGAAGATGTAGGATTTATGACATTTGCTAACCGCGTGAGGTTTTAGATATATATCATGTAATTATGGGGTTTATGATACGTACCAGATATGGAGGGTTGATACTAACTAAACATGGATGGTTTCATATATCGACAGAATTAAATGGGATGACATTTTTTTTTAGTATTCAGAAAACGTACGTGTCAGGTGGCACATCTCATGGACACTCCAGAATTTCACTCAGACTCGGAGGCATTATCTTTCACGCAGGATTTTTTTTTCATTTCTACGTGGAAGTCAGCCTTTTTTTTTACATACTAAAAAAAAAAAAAAAAATCACGACTCGCGGGTATTATGGTTAATGCCATTCCCCCTCTCCATTTTAGATGGAAGTCGATCTCTCCTTTTTTTCTTTCTTTTTAAATTTTTTTTAATCACTTAGAAGGCTCCGCGTGCATTACACAATTTCTTTCTGACAGCGGTGTTGATTATAATTACCCTAACCCTTGATTTTAGCACGTGAGGCAAATTAGGAAATCACACACACACACACACATACACACACACGCGCGCTCGCGCGCGAATCAAGAATATTTAATCCTTTGACCCCTTTTGTGGCATGAGGATATCATTATAACAGCGATAGTATTTTACACCAAAATCAAACATAAACAATTTTAGTAACATAACTATCAGAAACAGAATACAAACTATGTGAAACACCACATAAATAATGATCGTATTTTTCTGGTATTAAACCCTTAGGATAGATCAGGCTACGTTGCTCATCTTTGCAACATTACTCAAGTTTAACCAAATTGTCTTGGCTGCATGAAATAAATTACGCAGAAAGCCTCTTCCATCAAGAAAAAATAAACAACCGTTGGCCTTTTTTTCGCTGACGTTACATTGCAACGATCTCTTCCGACTCTTTTTTCAGCAGAATAAGTCTGAGTTTTTGTTGTTGTTTTTTTTTTTTTATCGTCTTAAAAAAAATTACAAGTCCTACGTCATAACCATGTAATACGTCATTCACTTAAATGAGGTCACATGAGTCATCATGCAAACATTTGTTGTCCTTTCAACATCAATGATCTGAAGTAGATGACTCCTTTGTGCAGCAGCACACAACCTCCAGCAGCACCTGAGACTACACAAAAGGACTATGCACACCCCAGCGCACAGCACACGCTGAGACAAGACAAGAGAGAGAGAGAGAGAGAGAGAGAGAGAGAGAGAGAGAGAGAAACGATAAACGGTGTTTCTACAGAACCCTTCTCCATAACCGGTCAGATGTACGTTCCAGATATGATTTCCTTTCACCTGCTTTGGGGTATGGAGGACTGGACACAAACAAAAGAGGACAATAAACGTTGGAAAAAACAACAACAAAAAACCCCAAACAACAACAACAACAAAAAACAACAAAAGTGAACACAGAGAATAAATTGTGATCAACATGCACGTGTCCCTGTTGAATGCATGATATAGCTAAAACACGATCTATTAATAGCCTCCCTTGCCTGCCCTTCCTTGTCTTCAGTTTCTGCAGTTTTAGAGATATGCATGCGTGTGAATGACTGGTGCGAAAGCGCTTTGGTTTGTCTCTGCACAAGATTCAGCGCTATATAAATACCATTAATATTATTATTATTGTTATTATTATTGTCATGCCATGTGTGGGGCGGCATCCACTGTGGCTGAGAGACTGCGTAATGTGAATGGCGAGCCTTTGGATGCACACAAAATTTCCGATCGAATAACTCTTCCTCTCCGTTCGTGGGCTACAGCTCCCACGTTCACTCGTATGTACAAGAGGGCCGAGGGGGCGCTGGGAGTGTGGGAAGGGGAGATATTCTTAAGTTTGAAAATATTTGGAAAATGGTGAGTCATTTCGACTTTTGTCATGTTTTGACCTTAGTCCAGTAAAAGGGAAAATCGTTGTAACCTTTACGTTTCTTTGACAGAATCTGCGTAATGAACACTCAAACTTGACGGACACATACCTGACATCTATTCTTGTGAAGACCTTGACCTTTCTTCAAAGCCATGGGATAGTGTTTCAGCAGTCGTTCTCACCTCTTCAAACAGGCTGGCATTGATAAGCACATGCCTGCGATGCTTAAGAGGATCTGCCTGCGCGACCATGACAATGGGGGACTCTGGAACAGACCATGTATTGATTTACTCGGCGTGAACTTTACGTAATGGTCTGGCTTGCCACACTTACCTGTGATAAAACTGATGGCGATTGATTGGTCGAACTGCCGTCACAGTGGGAGGGAGAGATCGCATTCCCTCTCCTGGGGAGATTTTAAACACATCTTTCTCTTCTATTCTTAGGCTCTCCTTCTCCTGAGAAGTTTTTAAATACTCAGTCATTTCACTCCAGTCTTTACAAAGATACAGTTTGATGTCGATGAGCAGTTATGTCACTCATTTAGAAGTCTTTAGACCGCATAAAGAGTCGACACCATAACACTGACAGTGGCAAAGGATGCATCTCACAGTTTCACAATATAGTCTGCAAGGCCGAGGGGGTCACTTTGCACCCCCCAGCCCCACCCCCAAGGAATGATACAGGCTAGTCTTAAAATGTTCTTTGGTGTCTGCTGAGCTCACTTTTACATGCTTCCTAGAAAAAAAAGTGGGACACACTCAGAGTTACTGCCCTTGACACACGGGTACCCTCTCGCGCCCCGGTTTACGAAATTAAAACAAGTTCACCTTCAAATCCTCTTAGATCATATTTATATAAAGGAAACCACTACAAAGTATATATTTTCTTTTTCAATAGGGTCTTTTGTTTTATTCGAATAGATATCAAGAATTGAAATATCTTCGTTCATTCTTTCACAATTAAGGCTTGTACTGGCCTGCTATCAAGTCTTCGATGAATGAACGTAAAATTGTATGGTTCTTTTATTTTCTCACTACAATATCGCTCTTTCCGAAATTATTTTTGTAAAGAGACCTGCAGGGGTCCTCCAGAAATTATTTCAGTACGTTTGGATGAACATTAATACCTTTGGGGAGTCACACTGGTCGAGAAGAACATTTTAAGATTAGTCTACATCATTCCAGAGGGGGGGATGGAGGGGGGGTGAGGCGGAGGGAGGGGGGGTGCCCGGTAACTCCCTCGGCCTTGCGGACTAATTCACAGCCATCGTTATTTGTCGCAGTGTCCAATCACATGTTAGATCATTTACAACAAAAACGTGTAAAAGAAAAAAGCGAACATACGGGAACTCCAGCGAAATATAAAGCCGTTTTTCTCATTCATGGCTAGTGAATCAGTAATTACCAGTTTTCCTCTAGGAGTTTAAAAAAGAAAAAAAAAAGAAAAAAAAGAAGAAGATGAAGAAAAGAAGAAAATATAGTCCTTGAAATCAGTACATATGCCCAGCCGAGGAGACATTAGATTGAATTACGGCATCAAAGACAGGACTCCTCTCCCCTAGCCCCAACGAGAAGAAAATCGTATGAATACCTTCGTCGTTCTTCCAGCCTTGCTCAATGGAGACACACAATGGAAATTGTGGGTTTTTATGATGGTCTGATATTGATCCGGCGTGGCAGGGTATTTGATTATCATTCATAAAAACCTTTTCTCCTTCTTCTTTTTTTAATTTTATTTTATTTTTTATAACAGACGTAGATAACTATTGATCCGAGAACTCTGAAGGAGGTTTGGTGCAGCGCCTGTGAAGTATCATGGGTTTCAAGTCACGACTACCTACCCCCGCTGGTGTTATTTTGATCATTAAAAAAAATCGTTTTACATTTTTTTTGTTTGTTTTCTTTTTCTTTTCTCATTTGAGTTTCTTGTAGGCTGTGTCCTTTCTTTTGTTCACTTCTGCCAGACTCTCTCTCTCTCTCTCTCTCTCTCTCTCTCTCTCTCTCGTGTGTGTGTGTGTGTGTGTGTGTGTGTGTGTGTGTGTGTGTGTGTGTAGTTTAAAAAAGGAAAGAAAACAGACCATGCTTGAAAGATAAGATATAAAAAATAGACGTGAACGTTTCATGTTCACACAATACCCAGTTGTACCACGGAAAAAACAAACATCAGCGCTTCCTGAATCCCTCTCTCTGATGTCTCCACCTTCACCATCCCTCTTTCAGTGCACCATTAATTGGTAAGCATGCATACAGCAGTTTGCATAATCACGTATGGTTGTGTGCACACAGTGCCTGCACACACCCGCATTCAAGCAAACTTTCACACAAATATCCACGCACGCAAAAAGTTGGTAAATGGAAAGTGGAGGAAAATGATAAAAGTGTGCTTTGGACAGATCTATTAATTGTCATGGAGGTAGAAGATTGAAACGCCTACTCAACAACTGAACAAGGACAGGAAAAAAAAAACCCAAAAAAACCCCAGGAGAGGAGCAAACTTAAGTGATTTGCCAATTACAAGTAATGGAAACATAATGGGCAGACCAGGAAAATATCAGGCGATACGGTCATTATGCAGTTCGTGATGACTTCGGGATCTTTAGGTTAAACTTCTTCTTTGTTTCTTTTCTTATGTTTACACCTTGATTTCTCCTCATCTTTCCTTCCCCATTCGTTCACCACCCTAGCTTTCCTCACCCCTTCCTCCCTCTTTTCCTCCCGCTCTCCCCCGCCTACTTTTATTTCGCTTTTCCTCCCAGCTAGACATTATGGTTTCGATGTACGTGCGATATAAGAATTCCGATCAATAACTGATTGAATGGCAATGTCAAGCAACGGAATGCGGCCTGGAGATGGTGGCACTGGGGCAGCGTGTGCTGTGACCGAGCAGAGACCCGTCAGTTTCAGGTTCTCCAGGAGACGTACCTGCGCTCGGACAGATGCATTTTCGCTACACCACATCTGCAAGGCAGATACCTGACCAGCAGCATAACCCAACGCGCTAGCATAATTATGTATTCGTGTACCTATCAGAATGAATTTCTTCAACAGAATTTTACCAGAGGACAGCACTGTTTTTGTTGTTGTTTGTTTTGTTTTGTTTTGTTTGTGTTTTTCCAGTGCGCCAAGTGTTTGCTGCACACAGGACCTTGGTTGATCGTCTCATCCGAGTGAGCAGACGCTCAGTTTGATTTTCCAGTCAAACTTTGGAGAAAGGGCGAGAACGGGAATCGAACCCTGACCCCCACGGACACTGTATTGGCAGATGAGCGTCTTAACCATTCTGCCACCTCCCTTGTGGACCCCCCATCCTGCTCGTGATGAAACGTCTGCCCGTTACCTGCCGCTGTGGTTGCCGGGAAAACTGAACATGTGCATGGGCACATGCTGACACGGATAGATACATACGCACGCATGCACACACATGCACGTACTCGGACAATTTTCACATCGTTTGTATTTCATTTTTTAGTTTAAAAAAATCTGTTTATGTTCGTGTCTGGATGACATGGTTGGCATGGAGCTTGTCCTAAAAATAAAAATCGGATTGACAGAGGCGCACAAAAAATGTCGATGTATCATGGAACAAGATTCAAAAGCGTGCACTGTGTTATATATGAAGGTGGAAGGAAACACATGTACGGACAAAGCAGGGCTACAGACATCATCACCGACACCAGCCGCTGTGGCGAAGTGGTTAGCGCCGCGGACTGACGACTTGGATGTTCGCAGGTTTGAGTCCCAGCAGAGGGGAGAGAGGAACGGCGGAGGGTGGGGTGGCGGTGTTCGGCCAACAGCCTCTGATCTATAATTGGGTGTGCCATTGGCTCACATGAGACAACTGGGGGTCTCCCACTCACAGATCATTCACTTCACAGATGCGTTCAGGGCACAATTTCCTGGCCACCACCGAACCTCTGTTTCGGTTACCTCTCGGGCTAAGCTGGGATGTCTTGTGAAAGGAAGCGTAGAATGGCCTTGTCGTTAGGTCCCCAACCTAGAGGACTTTCTGTATTGGGACACACACACACACACACACACACACACACACACACACACACACAGGCAGAGAGAAACACACACACACACACACATGCACTCACACACACACACACACACACACACACAAAGAGAGAGACAGAGAGGCAGCAGTCCACAACTTAACGAGAAATGACCGTCTGTGTGGGAAGAGGTATTTCCCTGGATGGTTGTAATCCAAGTCCAGGAATGGTTTGAAGCAGAGAAGCCATCAGATGGTCAGAACACTTAAAGCGTCATCTGTCTGTCCGGTTTCATTGAAGTCAGCCGAACGGCTTCGAAGGGAAATACCGACGTAAAATGTTTTTCTTCCTTCCTTCCTTCCTTCCTTCTGTACTTCATTCTTTCTTTCCGTCTTTTTTCTTCTTTTTTTCTCTTTTATTTATTTTTTTTTCATTCTTTGTGGCTTTAGGAGAGGAGTGGGTGTGATGTGAAGGAACTGTCGCTAACGTTATGTCTAGCAAAGTCCACGTCGACACGGTTAACCACGTACAATTACGTTTAGTGTTTCAAGCACTTTGATGCAAACCGCTTCGAAATCAGATCCATTGAAATGTGCAGTCCATATCTTCATGACCTAAATGCCATGCCTTGTACGGAGAAAACCCGTTTTCGGTTTTCTAGTACTGGTGTTCCTGTCTGGAAGACACAGGGGACAGACTGGAAGTTTCATCCTCGGAGGGTAGTTGTGGGTTTGTTCTTTTGTAAGCTTTGTCAACGTATGAACAACAAAAGAGGCGATGATGAAGCTGACGTTGATTCCTATACAGCAAAGGCTTAAAATGTTACAAGTGGAAGGTTCTCACATTGAAGAGGTGGATGGAAACAAAGAACAACACATTCAGAGACAAAAGCTACAGGCTGGGGCCATTCAGACGCCCACTGGACATCAGGTGGGGTCTCTGTGGGGTAAAGAAAGGAGAGAACTGGCCGTCCCGAGGAAGCAATGAACACCACAGGCATTAGGTTGTGCGCCCTTGTCTTGTTTAGCCGCGAACTTACTGAAAAATGTTCGATCACATTGTTCTGATCGTTACCTTGTCAGTATGGTATGCCGGCAATACAACAACGTAGATAAACAATCGTCTCTCTCTCTCTCTCTCACACACACACACACGCACGCACGCACGCATGCACGCACGCACGCAAACATGCAAAGGCGCATGCATACTCTCTCTTTTTTCATTGTCTCTTTCTCTCACGCATTCTCTCTCTTCTCTCTCTCCCCGTCCTTTGTTCTTACACACACACACACACACACACACACACACACACACACACACACACACACACAAACAAACAAACAAACACACACACACACACACACACACACACACACACACACACTTAACGATGCGCCTTTTCCAGTCCATTTCTTCCCACGTCTAACTCTGTTCTAGCCCCACCCTTCTGCACCCCCAAACTTCCCTCTCCCCCAACCCACCACTCGATAATGAGGGAGGTGAAGGGGTTACACTCTTAATCAATCAAGCAACGATGGAGCTAAGTGTGTGGGAGACGGGGACACCAGCAGGAATCAAGGCTGGCCAATCAAGTAAAATTCCTGGCTAACAGGAGATCAGTCGTGCCTGGAAATCTGAGAACAGACAGTGAGGAGTAGAGAAGAGGAAGAGAGAGCGAATGAGCGAGCGAGAGAGAGAGAGAGAGTGTGTGTGTGTGTGTGTGTGTGAAAGAGAGACAGACATACAGACAGACAGAGAATGTACGGAATAAATTAAAAGGGTGGTGCCTGTGGGGATGCAGGCATAAAAAGAAACATGAACAAGGGAAACAAGATAAAGATCATACTAGAAGAAGAAGAGATAGAGATGGGGTTAGGGGAGGGTATGCGGGGATTGGGGGATGACTGGAGATGAAAAGCATAGGTGGAATGGAGAAAGAATGAGTGGAGACACCCACACAGACACACAGATTGACAGACAGAAAGACACACACACACCACACACACACACACACACACACACCGCCGGACATGCAGGAGTGCAGCAGTATGTGACCAGATACGGAACAGCCCCGTGCTCAGCAGGCAGTCCCTTCCGGAGGGAACAGTCCTCGGCCCCGGGAGAGGTGGGATGTGACGTTGATGGAGCGGTGTGTCCCAACAGATTTCTCCTCTGTCAACACCAGTTTTCTGTCTCCTGCCTTGTCTGAAATATCAGAAGACCGCGTCCCCTTCCGCCCTCCTGTCCGCCAGCAGTTCTTCCCCCCATCGTTCAGTGCAGCGTTTGACCAAGAGATAAACGGCATTATAAGCGCTCTGGTATTCTCTTTCAGTTTCCGGTTGAACGGAGGATGGATATTGCGTATCCCGTTTCGTTTTGAGCACTTTGTGGGTGTGGGTGATGACGCTTCTCGTCTCTCTCTCTCTGTCTCTCTCTCTCTCTCTGTCTGTCTGTCTCTCGCTCTCCATATATCTTCCTCTGCCTATCGGTATGCATGTCTCTCTCAATTTATTCTCCCGCACTCTCTTTTTTTTTTTGTTCTGTCCTTTCTCTCATTCCTGATCTTTCTCTGCCCCCACCTCTCCTCCTCCCAACTGTTTGCAAATGATCTTATTGCGTATGATTATAATCTGTGCATGATTGCATTATTTCGTTTATGTTGTGAATATTTTGGATGTTATTGTTTTGGTTCGCATGTTTCTTTGACTGCTTTTTGCCCTCAGAACATGCCCACAAAACGTTTTGCTTATTCATGTGACATGTTGTGTGAAGTTTCGCTCGGTTTCGTTTCGTTTCGTTTCGTTTCGTTTCATTCCGCTCTCTCTCTCTCTTTCTCTCTGTCTGTGTGTGTGTGTGTGTGTGTGTGTGTGTGTGTGTGTGTGTGTGTGTCTGTGTGTGTGTGTGTGTGTGTGTCTGTGTGTGTGTGTGTCTGTGTGTGTGTGTGTGTGTCTGTCTCTCTTTCTCTCTCTCTCATCCCTCTTGTTTGAACAGTATGATTGTCTCTTTATTATCAAAGCTTGGGAAAGAGGAAAAGGAAGCGTGATAGTAATTTCACGTTGTCGGTGAAGTTGTCAATAATTGTCACCTTATGCTGGCACCGTGGAAACGGCCAGATGATTTAAGTCCTAACGCTTCATACGCCCTTGTGTTTCCTAAGTGGTGAACAATAGTCATGTTGACAGCCTTCTGTGGGACCATGGTGAGAAGTCAGCATTTAAAAAAGGGAAGCACTAGAAGCGACGCAAAAAAACAAACAAACAAAACAAAACAAACAAAACAAACCAGAAGAGAGAAGAACATGGTAGTTCGACTGGATGGGAATAACCAAACGAGCACTGATACTTGCGACAGCTGTTTTGTTGTTATACCCCTTATTACTTCCTTGACACTGTTTACTTGTGTGGTCTATTTTCAATACACACACGTGCGCATGCGCGCACGCACGCACGCACGCACGCACCACACATACACACACACACACACACACACACACACACACACACACACACACTAAAACATGTACCTAACATTCTTGATGCGTTGACAAGGGTGGTGGAGTGACCAGGAGCATGGACAGGGAAAAACACACGAACGTTCTGTTTTGGAGTGGGAAAAGATTTTTTTTTTTCTCCACGGGGAAAATTTTGGGTATGTGGGTCGGATAGTCCCAGACGGTTGACCGATAAGGTGGCAGAATGGTTGAGACGCTTATCTGCCAATGGAGTGTTCGTGAGGGCCTGGGTTCGATTCCCGCTCTCCAAAGTTTGACTGGAAGATTAGACCGCGGGTCTAGTCATTCGGGTGAGACGATTAGCCGAGGTCCTGTGTGCAGTACGCTCTTGGCGCACTGAAAAAGAGCCCATGGCTCTGGTGGCAAAATTGTGTAGATGAAATGTTTGGATATTTGTGTGTCATAAGATCATGTTTACATGCTATTTTGTGTCGTTGTTTTCAGTCTGTTCTATAGCCAAGCGTCTGTTGGTATACACAGAGTTTTGTGGAGCAACAGAAGAAAGTTTTCTTATTCAGAATCGAAAATTTGAACTTTATGATAGTAAATATTTCGGTGGTTTCATACCATCTGCCTCAGCAATACTGTAAAAGTATTGCAAAATTGTCTTCAAACGCGCGGTAGCTAAGCTCTAAATCGAAATCCACGCCCGATACTGGGCATCTGTAACGAAAATCCAGTAAACATCTTACCGCCTTTCGGGATCTCCACCTCTTCTTGGTTCTTCTCCGTCTAGTGGTTTTTGTTTTGTTTTTGTTCTGGTTTTTTTTCTGCCTCCGGTTCGAGCTCTCCCTCGGTGGAGGGTGTTTTTTTTTTTTTTTTTTTTTTTTTTTGTGAAGTTAAAAAGTGATCAAAGGATTCACCATCACGTAAGCAAGCACGTGAAACAAGAGCCTGCACTTGTTTCACAGAGTCGCTAATAGCATCTGCACACGAGCAGGCTGATCTTCTGTGTCTAACCCTCTCAATCCCCGGCCTCCTTCCATCTCCCTCCCCCCCCCCGCTGCCCCCCCTCCCTCCCCCCCCCGACCTCCTCCCCAATCAACTTTGTCTTCCCCCCCCCCTCCACCCTCACATCCTCGCCTTTTAAGCATAAAAACGAAAGAAAGAAAAAAGAACAAGAGAGAGAGAGAGAGAGAGAGGACGATGTGGCCATACTTTGAACTTTATTCAAATGATATGACATGCTTTTCTTTTTCGTTTTGTTCATTCCGTTGGTTTTTATGTCATTTACTGCTATTTAAAAAAAAAATCAAATAATGTTAATAGTTACATTGATGTCGTACTTTTTGAATGGATTCTTATGACTTCTTGAAAAAAAAGGAAAAGAAAAGAAAATAGAACGAAATCCATATCCTGTAGACCCCCCCATCCCCTTTCTTTGAACACTCGCACAATGCAGATGCTGGTTCTGAGTCTTTTCAAACTCAGAATTCTACGAAAGGTTCCCGTCGACACTTAATCCCCTTTCGTTCGTTTTGGATTTGTTGCATACCGTCTGTCTGTCGGTCGGTCTTTCTCCATCTCTCGCTGTGTCTGTCTCTCTTTCCGTCTCTCTCTATCGACCGTTATAGTGATACATGTGTTGTTGTTTTTTTTATTGTGTTTTCATTTTTCTCTCGTTCACAAACTGTTTCTTTTGTTTCAGTCCCTCGACATGCATTTGTTTTCTTTTTACCCTCGTTGACAGCGAAACTGCCTTCTGTCTGTCTCTTTTGTATGTATGCGCGCTTCACAAAAATATGACAATATGAAGAGAAGACTACGCTGACGCATGTTATCTTGACCTCGGCTGAGACCGCTGTCCCTTCCACCTGACCATTTCACTTGGATATATATTTATATATATGTATATGTGTGTTTCTTTGTGTGTGTGTGTGTGTGTGTACAAATACGTATATATATATATATATATATATATATATATATATATATATATATATATATATATATATATATATATATATCCGTCTGGGAAAAAAAATATATATCCGTCTGGAAATGCTGTGCTCTTTTGTATTGATCTCTTTATTTCAGCCTTTTTTTTCCTTCCTTTATTATTGCTTGCTTTATCTGTCCTCCCAGACTATTCCCCTTTCTTTTTTCCAGCAAGTCTTAACACTTTTTTTTCTTCTAATTTCCACAGTCCATCATGTACTGTCTGTGTTATTTTGCTCTGAGATTGGGTACTGGTGTTGTAAGTACTGGGATGGGCACTAGCTGTCCATTCTGCAGTGTTGTTTGCTACAGAGCCTTTTTATGTATCCTGTGTTTTGCTGTGAAATATTTTTATATATACTGTTTACAATTTTCTTGTAATCTGAGTTTGATATAGTAAGCTGACGTCCTCATGACAGCTTGGTATTATTTGCCTTAAGGAGCTTAATTGTTAAGATGATATGTCATGAACTTTGTTTGCAAGTTTGTTTTTCTTCTTGATTTCATTTTTATGAATGTGACAGTTTTGTGTATAACCCTGTAGAATGTTTATGTAGATGGACAGTCCTGATGTGGCCCTGTGCGATCGACTGGATATAAGCAACGATGTCAGAATCAAATGTTTATTCTCCGTGCCCCCTTATTCTTGTGAATAATCTGCTGCGCAAGTCCTGTTGTGGTTCTGGCTTTGGAATGACTGATCAGGCAGCTTTCTGGTCTCTTAGAATTCATTCTCTGCTCTTCGTAATATGGTTGGCTGGAACATAACGACCCGTTGTAATTTGAATCGTACGAATTATCAACCACTCAAAAAGCAAGTCAAGGCAAGGCAAGGCAAAATGTTTATTTCTTGTCCTTCCTGGGGGCATTGAAGCATTACATACATTCATCTTTCACACATACCATACACACAGTATGAGTGATGTCAAAAGAACAACAGCACATTCGCGCAAAAGCGCAAACACACGATAACAAGTAACTTTCCTCAGCAATTGACAACATAAATTTAGAAAGAATGATATTGCTTTTTCACCATTCTGTCTTGAAATAGGAAGTTAAACGACATGTAATGCATCTATATGAAAAATAACAAAGCTGACAGCATATACTTCTGGATCCGTTCTTACCAGGTGGTTATGCTTCTATGATGGAGTCTCCCGTCGGACCGACGGATGAGTAGGCAGGCAGACTTATCTGTCGGTGTGTGTCCTCACATGGGAGAAGAAGCCGATTCTGGATGCGCAGCACTTCCTATAGGTGTTGCAAGGGAAAACGTCTCCAGAAGTTGAGCCCTGTTTCCTTTGCTCACGCTTCTCCTTAACGGCTTTATGCCACTAGAGCACAGCATCCTCCAGCGAGAGCGGTCAAGGGCATCAGTTTCCCAGGAAGCGATGTCTATGTCACAGGCTTTGAGGTTTGTCTTCAAGGTGTTCTTGAAGCGCTTGCAGGGTCTTCCAAGTTCGGGGTGGCCTTCTTTCAGCTGGCCATACAATATAGCATCTTCGGGATCCCGATGTCTGTCTGTGTATAGCTAGGTACCAAAACCTCTCTCTCACAACTGCGGCTTTTTGGAGACAGTATTCATTATCATGAACAATCGCTGATGTAGCATGCAACACCTTAAGGTTCTATGATGTTTTGAGTTAACTGTTTGTGGTGATGTTTTTTTGCAATTTGCAGTTTATAAACCGTTTTGTTTTCAGAGTGTTTCCAACCCTGATACGATGGTCTCAGTGGTAAGCTTGAATTTTAGTAACAGCAACTGTCATTATGTTGTTGTTCTTACTCTAACAGTTTATCAAGTCTGTTAATGATCATGACCAGATTTGTTCAAGTTCTACCAAAATGCAGTTGAAAATCTATTTTGGTGCTATATTTTATGCATCAGATTAGACACAGAGAACAAACAAGATATAAAAACATTATAACCTACATTGAATGCAAACAACATCACCTGTACCCTTGATGCAATCAATGTTAAGCGGTCGCTTCCCTTTAAAAACAATTTTTTTCAATGAAGATGACGCAGGGAAGTAGAGAGAGAGAGAGAGAGAGAGAGAGAGAGAGAGAGAGAGAGCTTAGAACTCAAAACGTTTTTTTATTTAAGGATTAAGATTTCAGGCAAGGCCTATTCTTCCAATCTGTCCTTATCTGAGAGAGAGAGAGTGAGAGAGAGACAGACAGACAGAGATAAGGACGAGAGAGAGAGGGAGAGAAACAGACAGAGACAGACAAAGACGGACAGAGAGATAAGGACAAGAGAGAGAGAGAGAGAGAGAGAGAGGCACTGGAGTCAACATGCTCATTAACCTTGTTTCCCCGTTTGACTCGATGACAGACAACAGAACAGCGGAGCCTCGGCTGCTTTGACGACAGTCCACAGTCGGACAAACTACAGTGGTGGTCAGAGCTTCGGTGCTGGCACGGTTCATCATTGTCTGCAATGGCTGCAACCCCTCAGCACCTCCGCACCTGATTTCGCCCACTCCCGGACCACGGGGCTGGGTCACGTGTGTAGGTGAGTGTGAGAAAGAGACGACTGGATTGGCTAATCCCTGTGCTGCTGTCTTTTCTGACTGCTGTCCATCTGTCGTCAGCTTCGTGATGATGAATTGCGATTTGTCTGTCTGTCCTTCTGTTTTTTCCCCCACTTTTTTTCCTATGTTACCTGTGTTCCGTTTTTGTTTTTGTGTACTGTTACCTTTCGCTTCTGTCGTGTTTTTTTTTCCTCTTTCTTTATCTTTTTGTCGTTTTCTCATCATTTCTTTTCTGTATCCCTTTCGTTCTTTTTATATGTTAGTCTCTTTCTTCTTTCTTTCCCTTTTCGTCATTTCCTCATTTATTTATTTCCTTTTCCCCCTATTCCCTTCTTTTTCTTTTTTTTATTTCTAGCATTTTTCTTTCTTTCCTTTCTCTTATCTACCTCCCATTTGCTCTGAAAGTAAAAACAATATTCACTACAAAGAGGGGACAGGGCTCACATTACATTTAGGAACACGGTACACACCCTTCTTGTTCCACCTTCCCACTTACCTTTAATAATCATTTAATGATTGGTGCATCGAACATAATAACGGACTGCTAACGTTTTTCGCTGTTTTATAGTTTCTTTCTTTCCCTATCTTTTCTTTCTTTTTTTCTTTCCTTTTTGTTGCTGATAGCCGCTTCTGATATATTGTATGACCACGTGTTGTTGTGAGACTGCTCAATGACCAGTTTGGGACAAATGCGGTTTTAAAAGTGCTAATTCATAAGTGCTGTATAAAGAAACGATTGGAAAACTGAATCTACGGAATTTGTTTTTGTTATCACTGTGGGGAATTGTTTTCAGAGACTTTGTGAATATCTCTGTGCTAAGATGATTTCAAGGAAAAATGTCTGCATGATTTCATGATCACGAACCCAGCAATCAACTTGCCGGCCAAAACGCAGTCATAATGAATGCCAGTCCTGGGGTTTTCAATGGATAACGCTCTTAAGTGTCGTTTGTACGCCAACTTGTAGTTTGTGCGACAATGCAGTGTATATAGCAGACTAATTCCAGTATACTGCCTTTCGAGACACCTTTGAGTTGAACTTAAAAGCTTAAAATAAAGCTTTCGCGTTCATTCTGAGAGCCGAGAGTGAGAACACGTTGCTGGATACCGATGTTCACGCCAGTAACTTCCACTGAAGTTAGGAATTAATAGCTCCAGCTCCGTTCTGTTACCCTGAGTGACGCCCAGAATCTTCACATCGTTCCGAGACAGTTTGGTCATCGTTTGATACCACGGCATTTATTGGTCACTTTAACTGGGCAGTTATTTTTTTTCTCTGGTATCAGTTTGGGGTACATTTATTTGAGTGATCGCATCAATCTTACTTCATTTCGCTCAGCCTTGAGGCCGAGGTGTTGTGTTCCACAGGCAATCAGGGAGCGCGCGCGTGTGTGTGTGGATCTGCGTGTGTGCGTATGCACGTGCGTGTGTGTATGTGTTTCCCTTGTTTATGCTCATGCGTGCTGATGTGTTTTATGAAACCGAGAGCTATTCAGGGGAAAATTCATCGTGTAACATCATCGATCATTTTGCTTTTATTCGTATCAAGTTTTCATGAAGCCTTGGACATGAAATATTAGCCTGCTGAATTCCAGGATAATTGTTTTGATGTGCTCGGTGAGGAGAAAAAAGTAGAGGAAATGGAGGGCGAGGAGGAGGATATTGAGGTGGGGGTGCTGCTGCTGCAAACTGCTAGTAATTACATCCACGATGACGATGAAGGATATACTTCTCATACTTTTGGGGAGTCAGCTGAAAATATCTAAGCATGATCACGAAAAAAAAAAAAAAAAAAATCCTCCGTCTGTCTCTGTCTCTCCCTATCTGTATTTCTCCCCTTTCCATTAAATGTATGTGTGCTGTTGTAACTGATGTAGATTAGCAAGGACAGACTGGAAGAATAGGCCATGCCTAAATCTTAATCCTTGAATGAAAACGTTTTGAGTTCTGAGTTCTGTCTGTATCAGTCTGCTGATCTGATCTCCCTATTCTTTCCGTCACTTCTTGTCTGTCTTTCCCCGCTCTGTCCCTGTTGCCATTCCTCTTGCTCTCCGTCATACCCCCTCCCCAAGGCTCTCCAGCACGTATCTCTCTGTCTTCCTTTTTTCTTTGTTTCTCTTCTCTCTCTCTCTCTCTCTCTCTCTCTCTCTCTCTCTCAGCCCCTCAGTACTTCTTTATGTCTTTTTTTTTTAAATAACAAAGAGATTATCTTTTGCCATTACCTATGACCGTCAATCGAGAGAGATATACAGACAGACAGACAGAGAGACAGATAGAGATTCGTTCATCGACCCCTCTCTCAGAACTTCCCTTTTTCAGGCTGGCTTTTCACGGGTAGACTTACGGCTTAGACATGCGCATGTTTACGGTAAAGAGCAAGTTTGCACCTGCCGCTCCTTGTCCCCACTGGTCTTGGCACAACCTTTTGTTCTTCCCATTTTATCTTCTCTGATTCAACAGTTGTGTTTTGTTCGTCTGATGTGCGAGAATTGTTGTATATTATCTGTTCGTCTGTGGCCTGCACTTATGACCTGTGCAGGGTTGCTCTGTGCCACGTCTTTGTCTGTGTAATCACCGTCACAACAATCGCCCATTTTAACACGTTGGTGGTCAGTTTCAGTGTCCAAGAGAGATTCGAGACTCAGGATGGTTCATTCACATCAGGCCATGATCCCTCGTGAAGGGGAATGTGAACAACACATAATCAGCTATCAATATCCATAAACACATCTTTTAAAGAAAACATAGTCATAGAGATTACAATTTAGTTTTCAAATGAAGGAACGGCAATTTCTCTCTACGGCAAAAAAAAACACTTTATAGAGATGCAGACACATATTTCTCACAATGATATCTTCAGTGCATGATAACAGTGCCGTCTATTTAAAGAGGCATGGGTAATGTTAACCCTTTCACCGCCAAGCTCGCATTTATGCACAGGCGTGGTAGAGGACCCATGTCACTGAAAGGTGGCCATTCATTGGTCCGTTATCCATGAACCTACTGCTCTTAATGTTCGGTGGTAGGATAGGCCGTATTTTCTATACATCGCAGGGGGAATCCCCAGCTATTCTTAGCCACTGTCTTTTCTGTGTCTATACCACAAGGGAATTTTGTACTCTGAATTGACTGGCGGTGAAAGTGTTAAAGAGAGTGCGTGCGAGGGAGAGAGCGAGAGAGACAGAAACAGAGACAGAAACTGGGAGACAGAGAGGGGGCAGTGAGGAAGTGATCGGCATGTGAAGCGTGTCAGGCTTCCCCAGTGATTGATCATGATTGCTATCGCACGCTCTACTGGCTTGACGTTCGACCAGCCAGGGACTGTGAAGTACCGCTGGTGTCCTCCATCGTCTGCTGACCTCGCGTGATGTGTGCAGTCTTCACATCTCGAAACAGTCCCTCTTGCAAGGCAGGAAGAAAGGGAGAGGAGACTGGGAAGGAGACATGGAATGGATGCCAGGTGGTGGTGATGAGGAATGTTCAGAGGTTGGTGTTTGGAAATTTCTTCGTTTTCATGGAAATTCATGACTGGCATGATACTGTTTTACCGGCTTGTGGACATGATTAATACAGGAGTCACGTGCATGTGAGGAAGGAGGGAGAGCAAACATCTGACACTTTGTTCCCAGTTAACGTCCAGTCCCCAGGAAGATCCTTGTAATTGTTTGAGAACAAACAAACAAACACTTTGTTCCCAGTTAACGTCCAGTCCCCAGGAAAATCCTTGTAATTGTTTGAGAACAAACAAACAAACACTTTGTTCCCAGTTAACGTCCAGTCCCCAGGAAAATCCTTGTAATTGTTTGAGAGCAAACAAACAAACACTTTGTTCCCAGTTAACGTCCAGTCCCCAGGGAAATACCTGTAACTGTTTGAGAACAAACAAACAAACACTTTGTTCCCAGTTAACGTCCAGTCCCCAGGAAAATCCTTGTAATTGTTTGAGAGCAAACAAACAAACAAACACTTTGTTCCCAGATAACGTCCAGTCCCCAGAAATATCCTTGTAATTGTTTGAGAACAAACAAACAAACACTTTGTTCCAAGTTAACGTCCAGTCCCCAGAAATATCCTTGTAATTGTTTGAGAACAAACAAACAAACACTTTGTTCCCAGTTAACGTCCAGTCCCCAGGAAAATCCTTGTAATTGTTTGAGAACAAACAAACAAACACTTTGTTCCCAGTTAACGTCAATCCCCAGAAATATCCTTGTAATTGTTTGAGAGCAAACAAACACTTTGTTCCCAGTTAACGTCCAGTCCCCAGGAAAATCCTTGTAATTGTTTGAGAGCAAACAAACACTTTGTTCCAAGTTAACGTCCAGTCCCCAGGGAAATCCTTGTAATTGTTTGAGAGCAAACAAACAAACAAACTCTTTGTTCCCAGTTAACGTCCAGTCCCCAGGAAAATCCTTGTAATTGTTTGAGAGAAAACAAACACTTTGTTCCCAGTTAACGTCCAGTTCCCAGGAAAATCCTTGTAATTGTTGTCGTTAAAGTGTGAAGATCCCATAGTCTTTTATAGCCATCAGGGCAGTAAATCCATACCCGCTGTGTCCAGGGCTGGGTATAGGACTGTGGCGCCCGATCGTCATCTCTCATTCCTCAACTGAAGTGAGGTACCCACTCACACCTGGGTTGAGCGAGGAAGGTTGGAGGCAAGTGTCTCTCCCGATGACATAGCGCTGTGCCGGAACAGGGCCTCCTACACTGTAGATCATAGAGCGACAGCACAGAGGAGGCACACACAGCACACGGTCATAGCGTTGTTATAACCCATTCCTACATCAGAGAAGGTCATCGGTAAAGACACGGATGCTGGCTCTCTCTCTCTCTCTCTCTCTCTCTCTCTCTCTCTCCCACCCACACACACATTCACTCACTCACCAAGTGCCTGACCGATTTCGCTACGGTGCCTCCTTGTAATTTCACTGAGTTTAAGTCTGAGGGTATGGGGGGTGGGGGGCGGGGGGGCGGCAGGGTTGACACAAACACACTCTATTGCCGAGCATGCACACAGTGTGCAGCAGTGTTTTGAATTTCTTTTAGTTCAAACAATTATCTGAACAACGGATGTGAATTTGTGGTAAACATATCCGAGAAGGTCGTTGTGATTCCTAGACGTTTGGTCACGTGGTCCTCGTTTCTTTCATTTCTTTTTTTTTTCTTTCTTTCTTTTTTTCCCTCTCTTCCTTGCTTCCCACAGGCCTTCTTCTTTCCCACCAGTCCTAAGCCACTACACACAACACAAAACACACACACACACACAACACAACACAACACAACACAACACAACACAACACAACACAACACAACACAACACAACACAACACAACACAACACAACACACACACACACAACACAACACAACACAACACAACACAACACAAAACACACACACACACACAACACAACACAACACAACACAACACAACACAACACACACACACACACACACACACACACACACACACACACAGAGAGGGCGGGAGAGAAAGAGAAGAAACGCACGCACAGAGAAGACGGAACAACAGTAGTAATTGTCTGCAACAGCCGGTACTTTCCTGGCTTAAAACGCAGGGCAGATTTTATCGGAAGCCGTTCTATGACCGGTGGGGTGTTGTGCGTCAGCTGTCAATAAGGTCAGAAGATAGGGTGACAACACAGAGGAGGCACAGCACACGGTCACAGCGTTGTTATAACCCATTCCTTTGTCAGAGAAGGTCATCGGCAAAGACACGGACGCTTCCTCTCTCTCTCTCTCTCTCTCTCTCACCCACACACACATTCACTCACTCACACACATACACACGCTTTTTTGACTGATAACCAGATGTCTTTTATAAGATCTTGTCACAGGTGTTGAAGTGTCTGGATTATTAAAACGAAGTGTCTGTATTGCATTTGACCACGCATTGCTTTTATATATAGACTGATAATTGCATAGTTAGCTAATAGCTAGATTTTTTAGTTGTGATTGTTCGAATCTTTTATGGTATGTGTATGCTGATATACATTTGCATGTTCTGAGAGCGATAAGGGGGACAATGCACAGCGTATCATCATCCACCGTTTTTGCTTTTTGATAGTATGAAATTTTCAAGACACCATTGGTACAAAAGATCATACTGAAGATGGAGGTGGACAAGGAAATGGAGGGGAAGTAAAAACTGAGATCACTTTCAGGGCAAGGTATGAAAGTCCCCATAATTGTCCAGCAGTCTTCTGTCTTTCTATGTCTGTGTATCAGCCCCCTTTTTCTCTCTGTCTCTCCCTCGGTCTGTCTGTTTCTCTCCACTGTTTTATTCCTTTTCTTTCTTTAATCTAACGTCTTTTCACTTTGAAAAATTACTAAGTGTGTCATGTGTATGTATGTATTGGTGTGTGGGAGGTGGGTTGGGGGGTGGTGTGGTGTGGAGATTTAAGGGGGGGTATGCAGAGAATGAATAAACTAGAACATCGGAATCCACAGTCCGTAAATATCAAAGTGTAACAACAATCAACAACAAGAACAACAAAAAACAAAAGTAAATAATCTATAGGTCGCATCACAGAAACACTCCTGTTGGACTACAAGGATTCGGCAATTTCGAATAAAAATACCTGGTTGAACAAAAGTTACTAACGTTACATGACTTTGGAAGTAAACTGACAATCACTTGACACTGCGATATAACATGGTCTCGTGTAAAAAAAAAATTACCACATAAACAAAAACGGTTTTGCTAAACTCTGTCTTGAAAGCATTCAGTCTTATGCAAGACACCAGAGAGGTTACCCGTCAAAAATAGTACGATGAAAAATCCAACATTTTTTTTGGTTGTGTGTGTGGTTCGTCCGTCGGGATCGACGACGACCATCTAGTCATCCTGGGGGTGGGTGGGTTGGGCTCTGTGGGTGCGCAGATGACTGGTCAGGCCAATCCGCCCCCGGAAGGTTCTGACGCAGTGTGGACAGGGGATGGTGGCGGCTGTCGGGGACTTGCTGGCACTGCTTTTCCTGGCCTGTCAGCGTTGCTCTGCTGCAGCGATTCTGTTGGCCTCACAGGATTCGGCGCCTTTGTGGACAGCTGAACGCCACTTTAGTCTGTCCATTGCATTCAGCTCCCATGTGTCGTGGCTGGTGTTGAAGGCCTTCAGAGAAGCTTTCAGAGATGGTTGTGTAATTCCAGTTGTAAACCCCATTTCCTTTGGGTATGAAATCCTGTCATCCGCGCTTGCTTCACATCTGTTCCATATTGAAGCCAAGAGCAGTGTACAACATTCTGAAACTGATCGGTGGATAACGATTTCCAAAGTATCCTCTATTCTTTGTGCACCCTTTTTAGCTGCACTGTCGGCCATTCCATATCCTTTTTCTTAATCAGTATGAGAAGGTACCCAGCAGAATTCTGTGACTGTGGGTAATAGATTGTTTAAATAATTTATTTCCAAAATAAGATCAGGTCGAGTTGTTATATTATTTATCTCCGCGTGCCTGTTTACGTCGTGTTTCCCTGACTTATTTTTTCACCACCTTTGGAATCCTTTTGGACATCTCTTTCAATGAAGAGACAGAGAGAGGAGAGAAGAAAGGAGGAGCGGCAGAAGTGAAACGTGTCAGGCTTCAGCAATGATTGATGGCGATTGTTACCGCCTGCTTGACTGGCTTCACGTGCGATCAGCCAGGGAGTGGGAAGTGCCGCTGTCCTCAGGTAGCGCTCCTTTGTCTACCGTGCAATACAATGGCGCTGCCATCTTGAAAGAGACATGGAGGGCTAGGGGAAGAGGAATATTATTGGAGGGGGCCAGGGGGTGCTTGGGGGGTAGAAGACAGGGGGGGTTAGGGGGAGGGGGTTGAGGAGGGGGCAGGGGGATGGAGAGAAGAAACAGTGGAGGTTTGGGGTTGGGAGGTTGAAGAGGGAAAGAAGAGACAGAAAAAGAGAAATGAAGTGGGTGTGCTGGGCGGTGGTAGTGATGAAGAATGTGTTTTGTTTTGCTGGTCTGCAGCAGCTTTCTCCTTTCCGAGTAAACCTGGCTGTGCCATTTCCCTTGCCATAGCTGCCTTGTCTTTCTTGGGTAGGTGGTGGTGGTGGTGGTGGTGGTGATGGTGGCGGTGGGGGTAGCTGTGCATCTATATGAAAGAGATCACACAAAACGATCTGTAATATTCGTCTCGCTTTGTGGAAAAAGTGGAGTGGTTTCAGAGGAACTGGATCCATTCTCACAGCTTCCAGACAGACTTTCTCTGATCCGTGCGTACGAATGAGAGAAAACACAGAAGACATGTGTATGTATGAATATGTATGTGCGTGTGCAACACGTACAACACGTTTTCAGAAACACCCATTCACAGATGGGGATGCATGCACACACATACACATGCCCGTGCACACACACACACACACACACACACACACACACACACACACACACACACACACACACACACACACACACACACACACACACACACACACTCAGAGAAAGAGAGAGAGGAAACACACGGACAGAGAAGACGGAACAAGTCATAACTGTCTGCAACAGCCGGCACTTTCCTGGCTTAAACGCAGGGCAGATTTTATTGGAGGACGTTCTGTGACCGTCAGGGTGTTGTGCGTCAGCTGTCAATAAGGTCAGAAGATAGGGTGACAACACAGAGGAGGCACAGCACACGGTCACAGCGTTGTTATAACCCATCCCTTTGTCAGATCCCTTTGTCAGCACACACACACACACACACACACATACACGCACGCACGCACGCACGCACACACACACACACACACACACACACACACACCACATAAACACGCACGCTCGCACGCACGTCTACACACGCACGCGCACGCACACACACACACCACACATAAACACGCACGCCCACACGCACGTCTACACACGCACGCGCACACACACACACACACACACGCACGCACGCACACGCAGACGCACGCACACACACACACACACACACAGGGTAAAGGCGGCAGAGAACAGTCAAGCAACAATCGATCTGGATCATAGACATCACACACAAAAGAGGCTGGCGAAAAAAGAAATCGCTGACATATGAAATGTGTCACACAAGAACTGATGGATGTAGTGCAGGGAACTAGTTGTCACGTATTATCACCTCTCACCGTGAAATACCTTTGTCAGGTGTAATCATCCGTCCTTTGACAGCCCCTTCACGCCATGCAAGCTTTTGTATGGCTGACAATGAGTGTCAGAAACTGTTGTTAAGAAAGGTAACGGAGGATGAAGATAAATGAATGACCGACAAAGAGTGGACACATGGAGGTAAAAATCTTGGTAGGTGGAAACGGGGTGGCTTTTATTAGCAAAGGCTGTTTTGGACTTTATACATTCGTGACATTCCAGTGTTCTTTTTCTCTTCAAAAATCAAAATAAATTCTGCATTCGATACCGGTTACATTCAATGCATCTTTGGGAAACATGCCCCTTCCCAAGAGAATTTAACACACTAATAAATCATGTCCTTGTTAAACGAAAAAAACAAAAAGAAAGAATAAAGAGTATCGACCAGACCATCATGAAAATTACCTTGTTAGAGCAAAATGAGGAAACAACCCATTTAGATGACAGAATTACATCGCAAGGGCACGTGAAACCGATATGTCTCTGCAAAATAAGAAAACAACAAGAAGAACAACAACAACGACAACAACAACAACAACCACACACACACACACACACACACACACACACACAACACACACACACACACACAGACACACACACACACACACACACACACACACACACACACACACACACACATCCACACACACACACACACACACACACCATATTGCCAGTCGTCCAGCCTCTTGACGTAAATCAGACGCACGGAAAGGGACAAACTGTTCCCACATGACTCAAGATGTGTGATCAAAATTGTCTTCGGGGCGCCCGCATGTACAGATGGAACTGGCAAAACTGTTTATTTGATGATTTGATGAATACGCACAAAGTTTCCCGAGACTGTAGATAACAGCGTCAGTGCATCTTAGCATTCCTTCGGGTGGTAAATGAAAGATGACTGGCAAAACAGGCGGAGAAAATGATAAAAAGAAAAAAAAAGGACAGGTGAAAGGTGATGAAATGGCTGTTATTAGAAGCAGAGAGAAATTATGGAAATGAGTAAATTAACAACCCCCCCCCCCACACACACACACACGCACGCACGCACGCACACATACACGCACACCCAAACACACACACACACACATACAAACACAGCAGGAATTTAGTGTTCGTGTGTTCATGCGTGCATGCACGAGAGAGAGGAAGTGAGGGGGGGTGGGGGGGGTGGGAGGGTAGAGAGAGACGGAGAGAGAGAGGGGGGGATAGACACACACACACACACACACACACACACACACACACACACACACACACACACACACACACACACACAGATTTTACAAAGTGCTGGTTTTCATCCTAGTTTTGTAAAATTCGTGTTTTGTTTAGTCCTACGGCGACGGAACAGGATTTCACTTCAACATGAATTTTGTTTTTTCTGGAACGTTCCCACCCCCTCTCTCTTTCTCCCTCTCTCTCTTTTAGCCGCTTTTTGGCATGGTTGGAAAATTCCAGCCGATTCGATGTGGAAAAGACAGGAAAGAAAGGTCAGAGTCCACAACCAGACTGGCTTTTTTCCCAGTTAAATCTCAACGCACCGTGCTTTGAAGTGCATTTTGTTGTGTGTTAAGTCTTTGGTTACGATGCTACTTGAAGAGAACAACACTGGAGAATTCTTCGTAATGCTGGCTGCTAAGTGTTGTCGAGCTTTATTCATGGGTTTCGAGGTAATGTGTAAACGTTTTTTTTCTATATAGGCTTGACATAAATAAAGTTGTGTTGAATCCCATTTTCTTGAACCACCCGTGTTAGTCCAAGGGCACTGAACTTACAAGAAAACAAAGCAAAGCAAGCAACCCCCCCCCCCCCCAAAAAAAAAACAACAACAAAAAACAACAACAACAAAAAACAAAAACAACCAACAAACAAACCCAAAACCAAAACAACAACAACAAAAAACAAAACAACAACAAACAAAAAGCCCCCCCAAAACTAACAATTCCTGTTTTAGTTACCTTTAAGGAAAGTTGTAGTTAAAATATGCATTTTTAATTAATCTGAAAATCATGCAGGATAAACATCAACTGCTTTTATCAAGCTTAAGCTTGCGCCACTATCAACATGTACGCAGTGTTGGAAAATTGGATTGAATGGGAGTGCCGCGTGGGAAATGCGTTCCACAGGCTTTCCTGTATGCACTTATTATGTGACATTGAAAGAAAAACGAAAAATAAGTCACCATTTATATCATCATTGTTATCATTTTTGGAAATAGAAAAGGTATCTTACATCGTACAGGTATCTTGACATTTCGCGTTTTGGCTCTTTCGGGAAGTTCGACATTTATTTCTCCAGATGACGTCATGTTCGGTCCAGCAATGTTTCTCCTGTTTGCTTTCTGGGACAGTTGTATGTGTATTCATTCGTGTGCAATATGCAATTAGGCGCACGGGTACTACTTAATTTTTTTTGTTATCTTGTTTCATTGAAAGACTATGATTGTGATCTAGCAGCAGAAAATGTAAGCGTGGCCGTTCGACGGCAACTGGTCCGTGTCTGTGTGCAAAGTGACGGGAGACGTGAAGAGCCTTTGAAAAGAACAGGAGGCGTGTGTCTTTGTTGTTCCATTATTTCACAGATATTTACTGTGGTCAGTGTCCAGTCTTGGTCACCTTCTGCCTCTTTCCGTTCCCTTCTAAACATCTCTCCCCTTGTGTCTCTCTTTGTACTTTGTTGTCCTGTGTTAAGTGATCTCAGAAATCAGCTGATACCTTCAAAATTTCATAGGCAACCCTCCTTGTTCAGACTGTATTTGCTTATGTGATCCACTGAGGAACACGTTAATAAACAGCTAGCAATTTACTTGTATAAAGCCTTAAAGATAAGAAATACAATATGCAGTTGAGTGTGTGCTAGTTTTCCGCTTTTTTGTTATTATGTGTGAATACGACTAAATGCAGATAATGACTGTTTTTCTCATTTTCAGGTTATAACTGTGTTATGTTACATATCTGAATATATTACCTCTGTAATGTTTGTTTACACCACCCCTTCATGAGGTGCCATGGCCTATATTGAATAAAACATCCGTATCCGTATCCCTTTGTGTCTCTCTGCTTCTTTCTGTCTGTTTTGTGTCCGTCTGTCTGTAGTTCCCACTCCCTTTCCCTCTCCCTTTCTGTGTGTGTCTCTCTCACTCTCTCTGTCTTTCTAGCGCTCTCTCTATACATATATATCTGTCTGTCTGTCTGTGTGTCTCTTTCTCTCAAGCTTTTAGATATAGGGACATTCTTACTTCTCAATGTTCCTAATTAAACTGATACATTCATAGTTGCATTGTTTTAATCCTTATGTCTAAAAATGATACAATTATTGTCTGTTCATATTCACCTTCATGAGGGGCCCTAGACCTAAAATGAATAAACCATCTGAATCAAAATTTGAATCTGAATCTGAATCTCTCTCTCTCTCTCTCTCTCTCTCTCTCTCTCTCTCTCTCCCTCCAGCTCGCTCGATCTAAGTCTCACACTTATCTTGACAGTCGCTAAGCTACACTATGGTCGGTTTAAACCATTCTTTGAGAGATCGGAGAGGGAGAAGTTTTTTGGGGGGGTGGGGAGCGGGGGAGGGGGGGGGGGGGCGCGGGGTGGAGAGAGGGGAAGAGAAGCGAAGCGTGTCTTGCACTGATTAGGTATTACCGGGATCAGTGCAGCCTGACTGGCTCCACGTCTGTCACGTGCTGACTGGGAGTGTCTCTCTCTGTCTCTCTATAGATATATATGGTCTGACCGCCCGCCCCTCGCGCTAAATATATCGTTGTCCTGATGGTGCCGAAAGGACGCACAGGGGAGGGAAGAAGAAGGCGTGTGGTACTGCAGAGCCGGACAGGTTCGGGAGAATGGGGCATCCTCTGAACAAGGCGCTGGACACACTGTCCTCTATTTCTCTCTCTCTCTCTCTCTCTCTCTCACACACACACACACACACGCACACAGCACACACACACTCACTCTCTCTCTCTCTGTCTCTCTCTCACACACATGTATACACGCACTCTCTTTCTCTCTCACACCCATACACATACTGAACACGCACGCACACACACATACACACACGCGCGCGTGCGCGCACGCGCGCACACACTCACACACACTCATACACACACACGTACGCACGCACACACTCACACAGACACACACACACACACACACACACACACACTCACTCACTCACGCACACAGACACACACACACACACACACACACACACAACTGAAAAAAAAAATCGGGGTTGACCAAAAACATTTTTTATTCAGTTTTGTTGTGCAGTTTATATCCAGTTTTGCCTGCCACAGTAGTAGGTCGACGTGGGGCGACGAATCTGGCTACGGGAAAGCGTGGTTTGGGAACAGAGTTCGGGCCCGATTGAGACCTTCTTGTACGGCAGTCTTAGAGCAGATCACACGCTAATTAAGGACTGATAACAGAGCTCGTGGCCTTCGATCACCCATCACATGAAAGCAGCCGGCCATTTGAAACAGAGGAGAACATCCGGTGTTGCGGCCTATTTCATACCCACGCTGGATTTCACCCCCTGGGTCAAATCTGAGTAGCCCAGATTAACGCTTGGGTCGACGTGGACTAACCTGGAATGACTTCACTTGGTCAGAACTGACCCCCCCCCCCCCCCCCCCCCCCACCCCCCCAACCCCTAGGTCGGATTCTAGCCCCCCATCGTAATGGATATGGGGTTAAAAGCTAGCTTAAATGATCCACGTCCACTGCAGGGGACAGTTTGACACTGGTTACACCGACATTTTATCTGCCCAGTCCACATGGAGATGGACTGTCCGTTTCATGAGAAATTCGTTTAGCAGTCAGAGAGAAACAGTTAGTAGTCAGACAGAAACAGTTAGCAGTCAGAGAGAAACAGTTAGCAGTCAGACGGAAACAGCAGTCAGAGAGAAACAGTTAGCAGTCAGAGAGAAACAGTTAGCAGTCAGAGAGAAACAGCAGTCAGAGAGAAACAGTTAGCAGTCAGAGAGAAACAGCAGTCAGAGAGAAACAGTTAGCAGTCAGACGGAAACAGCAGTCAGAGAGAAACAGCAGTCAGACAGAAACAGTTAGCAGTCAGACGGAAACAGCAGTCAGAGAAACAGTTAGCAGTCAGAGAGAAACAGTTAGCAGTCAGAGAGAAACAGTTAGCAGTCAGAGAGAAACAGTTTAGCAGTGAGACGGAAACAGCTAGCAGTCAGACAGAGACAGTTAGCAGTCAGACGGAAACAGTTAGCAGTCAGACGGAAACAGTTAGCAGTCAGACGGAAACAGCAGTCAGACGGAAACAGTTAGCAGTCAGACGGAAACAGTTAGCAGTCAGACGGAAACAGTTAGCAGTCAGACGGAAACAGCTAGGTCAGACGGAAACAGTTAGCAGTCAGAGAGAAACAGTTAGCAGTCAGACGGAAACAGTTAGCAGTCAGACGGAAACAGTTAGCAGTCAGACGGAAACAGTTAGCAGTCAGACGGAAACAGTTAGCAGTCAGACGGAAACAGCAGTCAGACGGAAACAGTTAACAGTCAGAGAGAAACAGTTAGCAGTCAGACGGAAACAGTTAGCAGTCAGACGGAAACAGTTAGCAGTCAGACGGAAACAGTTAGCAGTCAGACGGAAACAGTTAGCAGTCAGAGAGAAACAGTTAGCAGTCAGACGGAAACAGCAGTCAGAGAGAAACAGTTAGCAGTCAGAGAGAAACAGTTAGCAGTCAGACGGAAACAGCAGTCAGAGAGAAACAGTTAGCAGTCAGAGAGAAACAGCAGTCAGAGAGAAACAGTTAGCAGTCAGACAGAAACAGCAGTCAGAGAGAAACAGTTAGCAGTCAGACGGAAACAGTTAGCAGTCAGACAGAAACAGTTAGCAGTCAGAGAGAAACAGTTAGCAGTCAGAGAGAAACAGCTAGCAGTCAGACAGAGACAGTTAGCAGTCAGAGAGAAACAGTTAGCAGTCAGAGAAACAGTTAGCAGTCAGACAGAAACAGTTAGCAGTTAGAGAGAAACAGTTAGCAGTCAGACAGAAACAGTTAGCAGTCAGAGAGAAACAGTTAGCAGTCAGAGAAACAGTTAGCAGTCAGAGAGAAACAGTTAGCAGTCAGAGAGAAACAGTTAGCAGTCAGACAGAAACAGTTAGCAGTCAGACGGAAACAGCAGTCAGACGGAAACAGCAGTCAGAGAGAAACAGTTAGCAGTCAGACGGAAACAGCAGTCAGACGGAAACAGCAGTCAGAGAGAAACAGTTAGCAGTCAGACGGAAACAGCAGTCAGAGAAACAGTTAGCAGTCAGAGAGAAACAGTTAGCAGTCAGACGGAAACAGCAGTCAGAGAGAAACAGTTAGCAGTCAGACGGAAACAGCAGTCAGAGAAACAGTTAGCAGTCAGAGAGAAACAGTTAGCAGTCAGACGGAAACAGCAGTCAGAGGGAAACAGTTAGCAGTCAGACGGAAACAGCAGTCAGAGAAACAGTTAGCAGTCAGAGAGAAACAGTTAGCAGTCAGAGAGAAACAGTTAGCAGTCAGACGGAAACAGCAGTCAGAGAAACAGTTAGCAGTCAGAGAGAAACAGTTAGCAGTCAGAGAGAAACAGTTAGCAGTCAGACGGAAACAGACGGAAACAGCAGTCAGACGGAAAACATTGTACATGATTATTACTTTGACCTCAGATTAAGGTCAGTAACAAAGTTTCTCGTTTTTATTTTCCGGTTCTTTTCACACACACCCCCCCTCCCCCCCCTTTTTTTTTGTCAGTCTGTCTTTTCTTTCTGTCTTTGTCTCTTTCTTTCTTTCTGTCGTTATTTTATTCATTCATTCAATCATGTTGTTCTTTTCCTTTTCCCTTCATCATCCCTTTATTTTTGGTCTTTTTTTTTCTTTCCTTCCTGTATGTCTTTCATTCATTCTTTTTCTTTCTATCTTTCTGTCGTTCTTTTATTATTCATTCAGTCATGTTCTTTTCCTCTTTCCCCTCTTTACCCCCCCCCCCCCCCCCCCCCCCCCGCCCCCTTATTTTTTCTTTCCTGTCTATATGTCTTTCGCTCATTCTTTCTCTTTCTTTCTTTCTGTTGTTCTTTTATTCATTCATTCAATCGTTCTTTTCCTTACCCCTTCTTCATCACCCCTGTAGTTTTGTCTCCTTTTTTTCTTTTCGGCCTGTGTGTTTATTCATTCTTTCTGTCTTTCTGTCGTTCTTTTATTATTGATTCAATCGTGTTCTTTTCATCTTTCCCCTCTTTTATCCCCCCCCCTCCCCCCTCTTATTTTTGTCTCTTTTTCTTTCCTGCCTATTTGCCTTTCTTTCTGTGTTTCTTTAATCATTCATTCAATCAGGTTCTTTTCGGTTTTTTTTCCCTTCTCTACCGTCCCCCCCCCCCTCCCCCGTCCCCTTATTTTTGTCTCTTTTTCTTTCCCGTCGATATGTCTTTCGCTCATTCTTTTTCTTTCTTTCTTTCTTTCTTTCTGTTCTTCTTTTATTCATTCATTCGTTCATGTTGTTATTTTCCTTTTTCCCTTCGTTACCCCCCCCCCCCTTATTTTTTTGTCTCTCTTTTACTTTCCTTCCAGCATGTCTTTCATTCCTTCTTTCTGTCTTTCGGAGAGAGCGTCGGGTGTGAGGAAATGTACATTTCAGTCAAAGAAAGGGTGAGCAAGACATCAAGTGATCTGATGTGTTGTTGTTGTTTTTAACAACATTTGCCAGAAAAGGAGATAAGGGGGCATGGAAGGAGAAGGGAGATAAGGGGGCATGGAAGGAGAAGGGAGATAAGGGGGCATGGAAGGAGAAAGGGAGATAAGGGGCATGGAAGGAGAAGGGAGATAAGGGGGCATGGAAGGAGAAGGGAGATAAGGGGGTATGGAAGGAGAAAGGAGACAAGGGGGTATGGAAGGAGAAAGGAGATAAGGGGGCATGGAAGGAGAAGGGAGATAAGGGGGAATGGAAGGAGAAAGGAGATAAGGGGGCATGGAAGGAGAAAGGAGATAAGGGGGTATGGAAGGAGAAAGGAGATAAGGGGGCATGGAAGGAGAAGGGAGATAAGGGGGAATGGAAGGAGAAAGGAGATAAGGGGGCATGGAAGGAGAAGGGAGATAAGGGGGAATGGAAGGAGAAAGGGAAGGAGATAAGGGGGCATGGAAGGAGAAGGGAGATAAGGGGGCATGGAAGGAGAAGGAAGATAAGGGGGTATGGAAGGAGAAAGGAGATAAGGGGGCATGGAAGGAGAAGGAAGATAAGGGTGTATGGAAGGAGAAGGGAGATAAGGGGGAAATGGAAGGAGAAAGGAGATAAGGGGGCATGGAAGGAGAAGGGAGATAAGGGGGCATGGAAGGAGAAGGAAGATAAGGGGGCATGGAAGGAGAAGGGAGATAAGGGGGCATGGAAGGAGAAGGAAGATAAGGGGGCATGGAAGGAGAAGGGAGATAAGGGGGCATGGAAGGAGAAGGAAGATAAGGGGGTATGGAAGGAGAAAGGAGATAAGGGGGTATGGAAGGAGAAGGAAGATAAGGGGGAATGGAAGGAGAAAGGAGATAAGGGGGCATGGAAGGAGAAGGGAGATAAGGGGGAAATGGAAGGAGAAAGGAGATAAGGGGGAATGGAAGGAGAAGGGAGGTAAGGGGGCATGGAAGGAGAAAGGGAAGGAGATAAGGGGGCATGGAAGGAGAAAGGGAAGGAGGTAAGGGGGCATGGAAGGAGAAAGGGAAGGAGATAAGGGGGCATGGAAGGAGAAAGGAGGTAAGGGGGCATGGAAGGAAAAGGGAGATAAGGGGGCATGGAAGGAGAAAGGAGATAAGGGGCATGGAAGGAGAAGGGAGATAAGGGGGCATGGAAGGAGAAGGGAAAGGAGATAAGGGGGCATGGAAGGAGAAGGGAAAGGAGATAAGGGGGCATGGAAGGAGAAGGGAGGTAAGGGGGCATGGAAGGAGAAAGGAGATAAGGGGGCATGGAAGGAGAAAGGAGGTAAGGGGGCATGGAAGGATAAGGGAGATAAGGGGGCATGGAAGGAGAAAGGGAAGGAGGTAAGGGAGCATGGAAGGAGAAGGGAGGTAAGGGGGCATGGAAGGAGAAGGGAGGTAAGGGGGCATGGAAGGAGAAGGGAGATAAGGGGGCATGGAAGGAGAAAGGAGATAAGGGGGCATGGAAGGAGAAAGGGAAGGAGATAAGGGGGCATGGAAGGAGAAGGGAGATAAGGGGGCATGGAAGGAGAAAGGGAGGGAGATAAGGGGGCATGGAAGGAGAAAGGGAAGGAGATAAGGGGGCATGGAAGGAGAAGGGAGATAAGGGGGCATGGAAGGAGAAAAGAGATAAGGGGGCATGGAAGGAGAAAGGAGATAAGGGGGCATGGAAGGAGAAGGGAGGTAAGGGGGCATGGAAGGAGAAAGGAGGTAAGGGGGCATGGAAGGAGAAAGGAGATAAGGGGGCATGGAAGGAGAAGGGAGGTAAGGAGGCATGGAAGGAGAAAGGGAAGGAGATAAGGGGGCATGGAAGGAGAAAGGGAAGGAGATAAGGGGGAATGGAAGGAGAAGGGAGATAAGGGGGCATGGAAGGAGAAAGGAGATAAGGGGGCATGGAAGGAGAAAGGAGATAAGGGGGCATGGAAGGAGAAAGGGAAGGAGATAAGGGGGCATGGAAGGAGAAGGGAGGTAAGGGGGCATGGAAGGAGAAAGGAGATAAGGGGGCATGGAAGGAGAAAGGGAAGGAGGTAAGGGAGCATGGAAGGAGAAGGGAGGTAAGGGGGCATGGAAGGAGAAAGGAGATAAGGGGGCATGGAAGGAGAAAGGAGGTAAGGGGGCATGGAAGGAGAAGGGAGGTAAGGGGGCATGGAAGGAGAAAGGGAAGGAGATAAGGGGGCATGGAAGGAGAAGGGAGATAAGGGGGCATGGAAGAAGAAAGGGAGGGAGATAAGGGGGCATGGAAGGAGAAAGGGAAGGAGATAAGGGGGCATGGAAGGAGAAGGGAGATAAGGGGGCATGGAAGGAGAAAAGAGATAAGGGGGCATAGAAGGAGAAAGGAGGTAAGGGGGCATGGAAGGAGAAAGGAAGTAAGGGGGTATGGAAGGAGAAAGGAGATAAGGGGGCATGGAAGGAGAAGGGAGGTAAGGGGGCATGGAAGGAGAAAGGAGGTAAGGGGTATGGAAGGAGAAAGGAGATAAGGGGGCATGGAAGGAGAAGGGAGGTAAGGAGGCATGGAAGGAGAAAGGGAAGGAGATAAGGGGGCATGGAAGGAGAAAGGGAAGGAGATAAGGGGGAAATGGAAGGAGAAGGGAGATAAGGGGGCATGGAAGGAGAAAGGAGATAAGGGGGCATGGAAGGAGAAAGGAGATAAGGGGGCATGGAAGGAGAAAGGGAAGGAGATAAGGGGGCATGGAAGGAGAAGGGAGATAAGGGGGCATGGAAGGAGAAAGGAGATAAGGGGGTATGGAAGGAGAAAGGGAAGGAGATAAGGGGGCATGGAAGGAGAAAGGAGGTAAGGGGGCATGGAAGGAGAAGGGAGATAAGGGGGCATGGAAGGAGAAAGGGAAGGAGGTAAGGGGGCATGGAAGGAGAAAGGAGATAAGGGGGCATGGAAGGAGAAAGGAGATAAGGGGGCATGGAAGGAGAAAGGGAAGGACGGACAGACGGAACAAACCGGTGAATGAAAGAACGAATGAAGGAAAGACAGAAAGAGGAAGGGAGGGAAGGAGGGTGAGATGAACGAACAAACGACAGGGAGGGGAGGGAGAGAGACAGAGACAGAGAGAGACAGAGAGAGCTTTCAGTGAAGAGGAATTCATTCTAGGATGTTTCAGTAAAAGTCTGTTTCGTTGTTGCAGTAGCAAAAGAAACGAATGAAACGACGAAAAGAATAATGTACTCGCTCACCCTACAAAAGAAGTGTCTATCTCTGTCTATCTGTCTGTCTGTCTGTCTGACTGTCTCCCACGTCCTCTCTCTGTGTTTGGCTCTGTGTGTGTGTGAGTGTGTGTGTGTGTGTGTGTGTGTGTGTGTGTGTGTGTCTGTCTGTCTATCTGTCCCTGTCTCTTTCTCTCTCTGTCATTCGCCCCGCCCCTTCCCCACCCCCCTATCTCTCTCATGCATGCACGCATAACGACAAAAAAACACCAACGTCCTGCGAATTGATGCAAATGCCGGGAGCCTTTGGTAGTCACGTCGTTTTTCCGTCTGTTTAGTGAGGAGGAGGGGTGTGTGTGTGTGGGGGGGGGTGGGGGGGGGGGAGAGATGCCAGCAGCAGCAGAAGAAGCATGCAGACACAGCATTGTTCACCCCTATTCTGTTGTCGGACCACTTCATCAGCGGAACAATATGAAGTGAAGTGCATTCCAAGAAGAATCCGGCATAAAGGACAGACGGAGGAAAGTGTGGAAATAAAGGTCAGAATCCATAACTGCACGGTGGTGTTTCTTCCGCGGAATCGTAGTGCTTTGGTGCGGGCCGGTCTCCGTTCTCTTCTGCTGCTTTAGCTCTTCAGCAGCGATCTTATGTCAAGACTGTATCGGAATGACGCGCTCAAGAGACATGCATTGTATCAGACGATAAGTGTTAGGACGTTTCGTTGACAGGTTTTAAAGCATATGAGTCGACTGACCACTTCTCCAGAGACCGTTGATTGAAAAGACGATGCGCCATTTGAAAATTCCGAAGTTTGTTTGTTCGTTCGTTTATTCCACAAACGTTAGTCAGAAGGCTCTGAAATAAAACAAAACTTTTCAAAAGAGGAGAAAAAAATATATCTGATCTTGTGACCTTTAACAACAAAGGTGTCTCGGTGATCTTGGACAAAGACCAAGGTCGAAATGCCAATTTCTTGAAATGGGCATGAAAAGAACAACATATATTCGGCTCTTTTTCTTTTCTTTTCATCGGCTCAAATCCTTAGAGAGAGCGTTTTGTCTCCTCGTTGAGTAAATGAATGGTACGATGAAAAAAAAAAAAAAAATGTCTGGATACTTTTCGACAACATTCAAGTTGTACATTTATCTCTGTGGGGGTGGGGGAGGGGGACGGGGGCTTCAGAATCGATCGGCTTTACCATGTAGCACAGGTGACGGTCAGCGGACTCTTTCTGTCTTCTGTCTTTGTCTCTCTTTCTTTCTCTGCGACATTCATGCGACTTCTACACGGTGATTCCAAAGCATCCAGTAACAACTGGTAAAGAGATAGATAGAGAGAGAGACAGAGAGAGAGACAGAGAGAGAGGGGGGAGGGAGGGAGGGACGGGGAGGGAACTCAACGAAACGAAATTATTTTTTCGTTTCACGAGGGTAGTGGAGTAAGCATAATTGCGGTTTTTGTTGTTTTTTTTAATACTATTTTTTTTACATCACACCCAACCCTCGGGGCAAAACAACAACCAACCAATGAAAACACACACACACACACACACACACACACACACGCACGCACACACACACACACACACACACGCACACACACACACACGCACACACACACACACACATACACACAGACATACACAGACACACACATACACACACACACACACACACGCACACACACACACACACACACACACACACACACACACACACACACACTAAAAACTTAACAGTATCTTTATACTGAATTGTCTCATTTTCAATCTTAAATGTTGGTAACTCTTCTGGGTTTGTACCATTGTTAAAAAGCATAATATGTGTTTTTTCTGATGATAATGTAAGACCATTATCAGCAATATATCTATTTAATCTATCTATTTCTCGTTGGTATATTTTCTTGATATAGTTTAAAGCCCTTTTGGATGTATTCCGTTTCATAGTTACATTCATCCACATACATATATCATCTGCGTATTGCACTAGGATCACATTATTTGATAAGTGTTTGGGTAAGTCGTTCAACAAGATATTAAATAAAACAGGGGCAATAACAGAACCTTGGGGTAATCCCATGTGAAGAGGTTTAGGATTTGAGTATGTATTCCCGACCCGTACCTGTATACTTCTTTCACTCAGGAAATCTTTGATATAATCATAGAGATGTCCTGAAAAGCCAACAGATTTCAGTTTAAAGAGTAACTTTGCATGCCAAACTTGATCATAGGCTTTCTTCACATCAAAAAAAGTTGCAAGAACGTTTTTCCTTCTAGCGAATTGTTGTTTTACATGTGTTGTAAGTTTTACCAAATTATCAATTGCAGATCTACCTCTCTGAAAGCCCGCTTGGTTAATTGGGATAATCTTATTTTTATGACAATAGTACATCAGCCTTCTCAAAATTATTCTTTCCATTAGTTTACCAGTATGTGATGTTAGTGCAATTGGCCTGTAGCTGCTCTTATCTGTTTTGCATTTTCCTTGTTTATGAACTGGTATCACAATAGACTGTTTCCATTGTGCTGGCATTAAACCATCAATCCAACACTTTTGAAAAATATCAAACAATAAAACAACAAAATTTTCTGGTAAATGTCTCAGCATCTCATTTGAGACTGCATCAAGTCCTACAGATGTTTTCTTTTTAGGGAGGGATACTAATGCTTCTTTAACCTCGTTGAGCGTGAGTGGAGCATTGATGTACTGACTATTATCAGGACATGGATCTGTATAATCACTTTTGCTCTCTTCTTCGGTTCTGTGTATTCTGTTTTTAAGTGAGAGACCTTCCAATCGCATAGACTCCGAGAACATTTCTACAAATGTTTCTGCCTTCTCTACATTGGACGGGAAATCTTTGTCTTTTATCTTAATAGGACAAGATGGCAAATTTATACCTTCTTTCATTTCATTAAATTTTTTCCATACCTTTTTAGTATCTTTATGATCAGAAATCTCCCTATTACAGAAGGAAGACCAATATTGTCTTTTTGCCTGTGCAATGACCATGTTGCTATGATGATTTGCCTTTTTCTTTTCAATAAGATTCTCTGGTGATTTGTTGCTCAGATAAGTAATAAATTTAGATTTTTTATTATCTACTGCTGCTTCGCAGGCTGGTGTCCACCAAATATTTCCCGAATGCTTGCTTGATTTAAGTGAATTGTATTTTGGAATTGATATGTCGGCAGCTTGTAAAATGGTGTCAGTAAAGAATGAATACAATGTATCTATATCCGCGGTGTTTATGAACTCTGTGTTATAGCTAGCAAGCATACTTTCGAATTTCTCCCAGTTAGCATCTTTATATTTATATCTTGGAACTTTGTCTTTTTGAAATTCTGTAGGTCTTTGAGTTACATTAAATGTCATGATGATCGGTAAGTGATCACTTCCCAATGTATCTTTATATGTCGTCCATTTACATTCTGGATACAACGTAGGGGATATGAAAGACAGATCTATAGCAGATGCCCTGTGAGTGACAATATCAGGGATTCTGGTAACGCTGCCATCATTTAAAAGGCTCAAGGAGGAATCAACAATATTTTCTACAAAGCGGTTACAAGTAACTGATACACAATCTTTGTCCCAAAAAGGAGAATGGGCGTTAAAATCTCCCCCAATCAACCATTTTTCATTATCCTGAATATTATGTAACCATTCCGTGTTTACTTCGTTTGGGCCTCTCGGTAAATACACAGATACGACACGTAGAGTAAGATGATCACTGAACCTAATACGTGCCGCGCATGAATGAAAATCTGGAGTAGTGTTAGGTGCTGGTGGAGAGCATACGGTGTACTCTATTCCTTCTTGAATATATAGTGCGGCACTGATTTTTGTGGCAGCATCTACATTCTGGTGCACAGGTGGGTAATAATAACCTGGAAGCTTGGGTAATTTATTCTTCTTAACATTAAGTGATTGTAATATAAGTGCTTGGTAGTTATTATTTGCCAAATGTTGGATAAGATATGGTAAATTTGTGGAGATGGATTTTTTAGGATTGATACTTACTTCAAAACTAACTTGGAACAGCCATATTGAATATATATTAACAAAAACAAGAAAATCTCTAAACTTACTCAAAATTGTGAGTAAACAATACTGGGGACAAGATACAACGATTTTGAAACATTTATCATCATCACTTATTCGATCCAAACTATCCTATGGACAAGAAGTCTTTTTCAATGCTCCAAAATATTTGCTAAAGAAACTTCAAAGCATAGACTGCAAAGCATATAGACTTGCCCTTGGTGTACCTTTCCATGCATCGACCCTCGGAACATACAAAGAAATAGGAGTACTACCTTTAGATGAATACCGAAACCTCGCATGTGCTAAATACGTACTGAGAAGCTCAACAACTGAAAATTATACATCAGAGGAAGTAAAAATTACATCCGAAAACAGCTTCCCCAAAAGAGCTAAAAACATATCTTATTTAACACCCATTGGCACGTTTGTGTCAAACCTGTTCGAAAAATCTAAAATTAATTCAGATGACGTAGACACACAGAAGACCGTAAGTCCATACCCCATCTGGGAGATGAATAAAGCACATTTTGATGTTAATCATACTGACATTAAAAAGAATGAAAATCCGAATATCATGGCAACGGAAGTCCGAGTACACCTTCAAAATAGATACCGTGATCATTTACAGATCTACACAGATGGCTCACTATTAGACAATGGCCAAGCAGGTTCAGCTTTTGTTATACCAGAACTGAAAACGGAAAGATCATACTATATTGGTAAAAATCGTTCAATATTCACTGCTGAACTTATTGCTGTTCTTATGGCTCTAAATCATATTCTTGATCTTCCAATTTGCCTTCTACAAGTCTTGTTTTGCGTTGATTCCAAATCTGTATTATGTGCTTTAAACTCACCAAATTGTAAGAACAAATCTAAAATCATACTAGAAATCAGCCACATTTTACATCTTTTAAGCTTGAAAGGAACACATATTACGTTTTTCTGGGTTCCTTCACATCTTGGTATTCTCTACAATGAATGGGCTGACAGGGCTGCAAGAAAAGGTGCAAAGAACGAACAGGGAACCATAGAACTTTATGTGCCTCTGTCTGTACAAGAGGGTTATCGAATACTAGAAAAAACATCGTGGAACAAAGTCAGAGAATTATACCAAGAAAACGGCAAAGCTTTAAACCATAGTGTAATTAATGGTCAACAACCGGGAACTATCGATCAGTCAAATACATACAGTAATTCAATAAGATTAAGGCAGATTCATACATTATCAAACAGGATAAAACTGAACGCTTTTGTAACAAAGTTCAGCAAAGATGTCAGATGCATATGTGGAGAACATATTTCTAGCAACCATGTAATATTCGAATGTCAGAATCTAAAATGTTTTTTGCCAGACTTCACCAAAAGTTCTTTTGAATGTGTTATTAACAATTCCAATATGTTATTTGTTATTGCAGAAGGTTTGCTGCATAGTCCTATAGGACATTTGTTATAGATGTTATATTTGTTTGATGTTGGCGTTTATAACGTTTCCATTTTTCCTAGCGTTGTCTCTCCCTATTCACCCTCCACACATACACACACTTTTACCCCTCCCCCTCTCACAGCCCCTACCCCCACGGTTTTTTTTTTTTTTTTTTTTTTCGTCTAATATCACTTCAAGTGGAAAGACGTTAAACTGAAGACAACAACAACAACACACACACACACACACACACACATATGGAAAGAATTTGGGAAAAAATATATAGATAACTGCATGCACACAAGCCATTTATGTACAAAGACGAACTTCATGTTGGAGAAAGGTCCCACGAGGAGGAGGGGAGAAGGGGGGCGGGGTGAAGAGAGAAGCGTGTCTTGCAATCTTCTTCTTCTTCTTCTGCGTTCACTCGTATGCACACGAGTGGGCTTTTACGTGTATGACCGTTTTTACCCCGCCATGTAGGCAGCCATACTCCGTTTTCGGGGGTGTGCATGCTGGGTATGTTCTTGCTTCCATAACCCACCGAACGCTGACATGGATTACAGGATCTTTAACGTGCGTATTTGATCTTCTGCTTGCATATACACACGGAGGGGGTTCAGGCACTAAGCAGGTCTGCACATATGTTGACCTGGGAGATCGTAAAAATCTCCACCCTTTACCCACCAGGCGCCGTCACCGTGATTCGAACCCGGGACCCTCAGATTGACAGTCCAACGCTTTAACCTCTCGGCCATTGCGCCCGTCGTGTCTTGCAATGATTAGTTAGAACTGGGGTTATACCGGGGTTACCGTGGCCTGGCTGGCTTCTCCACGTGCTGTCATCTGCTGGTGACGGGAAGTCAGGCAGTAATCATCTATTGTCTGACGGCCCCTCACGTTATACAGCCATCCTGATGTCGCCAGAAAGGCGGACAGAGGAGGGAAGATGTGATGAGGAAGAGCAAGGAAAGGGAGGAAGAGCAAAGAAAGGGAGGAAGAGCAGAGAAAGGCAAAGAAAGGGAGGAACAGCAAAGAAAGGGAGGAAGAGCAAAGAAAGGGAGGAAGAGCAAAGAAAGGGAGGAACAGCAAAGAAAGAAAGGGAGGAAGAGCAGAGAAAGGGAGGAACAGCAAAGAAAGGGAGGAACAGCAAAGAAAGGCAAAGAAAGGGAGGAACAGCAAAGAAAGGGAGGAAGAGCAGAGAAAGGGAGGAACAGCAAAGAAAGGGAGGAACAGCAAAGAAAGGCAAAGAAAGGGAGGAACAGCAAAGAAAGGCAAAGAAAGGGAGGAACAGCAAAGAAAGGGAGGAAGAGCAGAGAAAGGGAGGAACAGCAAAGAAAGGGAGGAACAGCAAAGAAAGGGAGGAAGAGCAAAGAAAGGGAGGAAGAGCAGAGAAAGGGAGGAAGAGCAGAGAAGAGAAAAAAGAAGGGGTAGGGAACTATGGAAGACAGTTTCAGTTTCAGTTTCAGTTGCTCAAGGAGGCGTCACTGCGTTCGGACAAACCATATACGCTACACCACATCTGCCAAGCAGATGCCTGACCAGCAGCGAAACCCAACGCGCTTAGTCAGGCCTTGAGAAAAAAACAACAACAAAAAAACAACAACAAAAACAAAAAACAGGGGAATAAATAATAGATAAGCTTACATAAATAAATAAATAAATGAATAATAATTATAATATAGAAAAAGGTAGTAGTAATAATAATAGTAATACTAATAAAATGATTAAAAAATAAATAGATAAATGAATAAATAAATAAATAAATAAGACAACAATGGTGATAAATAAGCGAATAAATGTAAAACATGAAGACACACATTCACACACACACCCACACATGCACAACAGAAATGCACCAAACATGCAGTTTCACAGATATGAAAGCACAGTCAAATACATATAAACGTACATGAGCTCCAACACACACACACACACACACACACACACACATTACCTTGCACCTCCTCTACCCCCCTCCTCCACACACTCATGGAAGACAGTGGAGCCGGAGACAAGGTTGGGAAAATAAAAAGACGAGTTCTCCCTAAAGTGATGAACACACGGACCGCTTCAAGTGTGCAGTTGAATCGGACGGTCTGAACGTGATCTCAGGTCTGTGTGTCACTGCAGCTGCACGTTCAAAAATGGCAGTGAGCGGCGTTTCTTACTTGTCCGTTCCGATTAGGGTCGGCTCCCGTTGTGAGAAAAAAATTAGCGCTAAGCTGTCCGAAGCAGAACTAAAACTGAATCAAAAATGTGTATAATGTCTATGATGTCTCGCAGCCTATGCAATTTTTTTTTCAGAATGGAAATTATGCCTTTTCCTTTGGCATTTTCTCTGGCTCCTTTGAATTGACTGGTACGTGCATGTGCCGTGTTGTGTGTGTGTGTGTGTGTGTGTGTGTGTGTGTGTGTGTGGAGGGGGGTGGGGAAGGGAGTTTCTATTATTGGATGAAATTGATGGCTGGTGAGAGTTGCTGCTGCAGAAATTAGATGTGTATATTCTTTCTTAAAGCAAGCATGTTTGTGTCGTTCGATGACGCTTTTTCCAAGAGCCGATGTCTTTGGCTGTTGCAGTCCAGACGGAATCAGCAGCAGTGATCCATCAGGAGTGTTCGTTTCGGCTGCACCGTGCGGCAGCCGCTTTGTTTCACACAGATGGTTCTGGCCGAGTGAGGTCGAGGCGATGGACATCTTACGAAGGAAACCAGCACCATTACCGTAACCTTTTTTTTTTTTTTTTCCTATGCAGAGCAAACTGATATTGTTTTGTCAGTTGGGGATAAAAGCGTTGGCGTGAAGAAGAGTGATGAAATGAGACTGGGGGTAGAAGTTAAAAGGAGAAGTGGAAGAATGAAAAGAAAAAAAAAAGGAACGAGGGAGAGAAACAAAAGAGAAGAAGAAGAAGAGGAGGAGGAGAGAGAGAGAGAGAGAGAGAGAGAGAGAGGCTTGATGCAAAACCATTTTTGTTGGTTTCCGTTCTTTTCTACCTGAGAACAAATGCTCACGACACACAGTTTTTTTTCCGCAGTTCAGGTGACGAGGATGAGAAGATAACCATGAATACCCTCCAACTCCCACCCCTACCCCCCGAACGAAAACGGTGCGAAATTTCGGGTGGTGCTTATTAAGCTTCCCATTTCACTGAGACAGCCGGGTGATATAGACACAAAGGAGAAGCGACATTGCGGAATAAAAAGGAGGATCTGATGGAACATTTCTTTTTTTTTCAGTTTGTTATTTAAGCCCGACTTGGACGCCCACTTTATGCCCAGCAGAAAAGGGGGGAATTAACCAGGATATATTGCCCAATCCAGACCTCGGGGAAGGAGTGGCGAAGGAGTAGGACTTGGGGACGGGACAGGAAGGGGACCATGAAAGATCAATAACAGTTTGAGAGCAGCACGGACGTTAAGGCCGTTGACAGTTCGTGGCTTTCGATCAACCGATAAGATGAAGGCGATCGGTCAATCTCAGGGGAACTGAACCTCCCGACAGTTCAGCAGTCCTGTTCATATGAAGATCGATCGAGGTTGTTATTTTCATGAAAAAAAAATCGCTGTCTGGGAACGCATTAAGAGATATATCATTCCTTGTGATGTGTCTTGACCTTGGGCAAGTCAAGGTCAGTCATGAAGTGCCTTTTCTGTATCTTGCTTGTTTTGTTTCTTTTTGTTCTTTTTTTGTTTTCTTTCTTTCTTTTCTGTCATTCATTTCTTTTCTTTTTATTCTTCTCTCTCTTTCTTTTTTTTTTCTCCTGTTCCCTCATATGTTTCCTTCTTTATTTTTTTCTGACCTTTCTATCTCTCTCTCTCTCTCTCTCTCTCTCTCTGTGTCTGTGTTCTTTTGTCTCAGAGGCTGCAGTGATATTAAATCTCAGGATGTTTCAGAGGAGAGGGAAAGAGAAGAGGAGCGCACACAGTGAAACCGGTGTCGTGAACTTAGGAACCAGTGTCTGAAGGTCAAAGTGTCTGCTATTTACCGCAGGATTTTGTTGGTGGTGTTTTTATTTTTGGTGGGTTTTTTTGTTTGTTTGTTGTTGTTGTTTTTTTTTTGGGGGGGGAGGTCCAGTCGTCCAAACTACGTGGTAAATGACTATTGTCCACTTTGCCCCCCCCCCTCACCCCCCCCCCCTTCCAAAATAAGTGGTTTGTGAACGGGCAGACAGACAAACAGACTCACGTGTACAAGTGCGTGCGGGCATACACACAGACAGGGAGACACACACACGCGCGCGCACACACACACACACACACACACACACACACACACACACACACTCACACACACACCCAAACACACGCACACACACACACACACACACACACACACACACACACACACTCACACACACCCCCAAACACACGCACACACACACACACACACACACACACACACACACACACACACACACACACACCGCATCACATCGACAAAGCTGGGAAAAAAATCATATGAACAAACAAACAGGAACAATAACTTTGTAGACAAAGTTATCTCTTGGGGCGATCTCTTGCACTTTAAAGACAATGCAACCGAGACTTGAACACACACACAAAAAAAGAAAAAAAAGAAAGAAAACAAAGACGTTCGAGAACAGTTAGGAAAAAGATATCAAAAGAGATTGAAGTGAAATCATTGATAAAAATGGAGTTAGGGAAAGAAAAAGAGGAAGACGGGACACAGAGACAGTCCTACATGAACAGAATAAAGTAACAATGTACGGTGGTAAAAGTTAAGAAGAAACAAAAACGTTCAGAAATAATTGAGGATGTAGACAGAAAAAGAGAACTCCCAAAGTTTTCTCTTTTTCCCTCAAGAGAGAGAGGGAGAGGGACAGAGACAGACAGACAGACACACACACACACACACACACACACACACACACACACACACACTCGTCTAATATCACTAATAGTGAAAAGACGCTAAACTAAAGAACGAACGCGCGCGCGAACACACAAACACACACACACACACACACACACACACACACACACACACAGTGTCCTACATACATGATCAGGGTTGGGAGAGAGAAATAAATCGCAAAAAAACAACAGCAACACCTACATGGATAATGGAAAAAACGCAGAAAAACGAACAGAAAGAAAGAAAGTATGAGAGACAGACAGAGACAGAGACAGAGACAGAGAGGGCCCAACTGCGATATCATGACAGAAAGAAGAAACTCTGAGAGAGAGAGAGAGAGAGAGAGAGAGAGGGGGGGGGGGTCATTGGAATTGTTTGTCATTGCCAAGAAAGTTTTTTTTTTAATTCATATGTTTTTGTTCAAGCTCAAACATCTAGTCCGTATAAACCAAGAAAAATAGGCAGTGATTGAAAACACAAAAGCCACATCCTGACAAAAACTCAAGGGAGTGGAACAAAAGAATAGAAAAGAAAAGAAAATATAATTATATACAGAGAGAGAGAGAGAGAGAGAGAGACGGTTCGCACGTGCCTCTGGCTGACTGGTGTTCAGGGCCAGGCGGAACACTACACTTCCCTCTTTCCCCTCTTGTTCTCGCTTTCCGTGAGACGGTCCACGGAGTATTGCAGTGCGGAACTCGAAGGCTGGATTATCGATGAGGTCTTTCACGCAAGTACGTGTGTGTGTGTGTGTGTGTGTGTGTGTGTGTGTGTGCGTGTGTGTGTGTGTGTGTGCGTGTGCGTGTGTGTGTGTGTGGTATCCTCTATGTGAATTACTTTTCAGTGCACGGGGGAGGTGGAAGCTGTTAGAGCACCTAATTCTGTCGTCTCCAGCGTTAGAGAAAAGCCAGCGTGGAGCACACACACAAGCCACAGACAGACAGTCGCCTCTCCCCTCACCCTTTCCTTCCACTGTCTCCTCTTACGCGTACGTACGCGCGCACGTACGTCCACATCCACACACCCACACACCCACAAGAAAAGCGCTTGTGCCCGCACACAATACGCAACCGTACGTGCAATAATACAGAGCACCAAACCCTTTGACCCATGTTAGGGGCGTGGAGGATATTGATTAACATCAGTGTTATTTTACACCATCATTTAAACAGAAATTACACATGAAACTAGTTATAAAAGCAGAGAAATAAGACCGATGAATGCACGACCAAGTCATTTTCTAACTTTCCGTATTGTAAGAAATGTCCCCAGTTTCAAACCCCCTTCCCTTGCCGCTTTCAACAATCTGGAAAAATTGAAAACTAATTCCTTATTCGAATATTACTTCGATGATCTCCAAATCTGGGGTATTCTTTGCTAAAAACGAAACTCGTCTCCAATCCAACCCATGTCGCAGTAAGCTAAATACGTAATTCACATGAAATCCGATATCAAGTCTTATCAGTGTCGATAGTTGATTTTTGACTGCAACACTTGAACTGAATTAATGATAATATGTAACTGTATGTTACAACGTATCTTTGTCACAACTGTTAGTTTTAAAGTTTATACAACACACACACACACACACACACACACACACACACACACACACACACACACACACATATATATATATATATATATATATATATATATATATATATATCGATAGATAGATTATTATGAAATATTTTTACCTGATATTTTGATATAAGTGCGTTCATTCGAAAATGACTACGAATCCACAAAAATAATCAGAACCAACCCAATGTCTTTGTAGAATTCTTCGAATACAATCTTACCAGTTTCAGTTTCAGTAGCTCAAGGAGGCGTCACTGCGTTCGGACAAAACCATATACGCTACATCACATCTGCCAAGCAGATGCCTGACCAGCAGCGTAACCCAACTGCGCTTAGTCAGGCCTTGAGACAATCTTACCATTGCGGGGTAAAAAAAAATCAATCCTTTTTTTTTTTTTACGTTGTTCACGCAAAATACCGTATTATTTACAAAGTTTTCTATGAGGTAGATGATTATAATATCAGTCCAAAATCTGTGTTATTCACGGTGCTTTCTGTGTGGCAGATGAATATAATGTCAGTCTAAAACCTGATCAATCATGACTTCAACATCACTGAGAGGATATATACCTGTTTGTGCATAAGTCAAAGCATTCTGTGTGTGTGTGTGTGTATGCGCGCGCGTACAGAGAGAGAGAGAGAGAGAGAGAGAGAGAGAGCGAGCAGATAACAAATACTGAATATGTGCACACCTTCATTGATTAAAGGCAGACTATCCGTCAGCTTAAAATATTTACAACCCATATTAGAGGTGCAGACAGACAGACAGACAGACAGACGGACGGACGGACGGACACAGAGAGGGAGATAATTTTCAGAGAAATGAGAAATGGAACATTCAGCTTCACGCTTATACATTGATGAAAGCTTGTTCCACTGTTGATAAAAGCTTGTTCCACTGTTGATGAAAGCTTGTTCCACTGTTGATAAAAGCTTGTTCCACTGTTGATAAAAGCTTGTTCCACTGTT
>NC_134878.1:18504201-18514201 GCF_041734735.1 Babylonia areolata | reverse complement strand
AGACTTGAAAGAGCTGAGTGTGGAGACTTGACGAAGCGAAAGAGGAAGTTCATTCCAATTGCAAGGTCCAGAGACAGAGAAAGAACGGCGGCCAACAGTCGAGAGTTTGAATCTGGGTATGCGTAAGTGGGGTGGATCCGAAGCTGATCGTAGTGAGCGAGATGGAGTGTAGAGGTGAAGGCAGCCACAGAGATAGGAAGGGGCTGATTTGTGAATACATTTGTAGCATAGAGTGCTGATCTTGTACTTTATTCGGTGTGAGACAGGGAGCCAGTGGAGATGATGCACAACGCTATTCTGATTCATCCACAGTGTGGTCACTCGACCTACTTTCACAGTCCGACTACAATACCCAGTACGGACTGGCCAGGGGAGAAAGATGCGAGTTCGAGGGAAGGGGAGGGTGGGCAAGGGGAGTTAGTGCACAGGGGAGGCAGAGTGAGGGAGCAGGTTGTCAAAATGGTGTCCAGAGAGCACGGCCCGGCACCTGTAATGAGCGCCGTGCTTCAGCGGAGCCGGATCCCGAGAGGCGTGGAGGGGGTCCTGCAGGCGTGCAATAGTCCTCTCCGTCTTCATACGTCGTCCCCGTTGTGAGGCCGGTGGGTATCGTTACGCCTGTTGGGTGACGAGGCAGTGATTTTTTGTTCCTTATGTCTTTCTGTCTTTCTTTCTTTCTGTCATTCATTCATTCATTTAATCATTCTTTCCTTCTGTCATTCATTCATTTATTCATTCTTTCTTTCTTTCTTTCTGTCATTCTTTCTTTCTTGTTCTTCTGTTGTTTTGCTGTATTTTTCCCCCTTTACTTTCTTTCTTTCTTTTTTGTGCTTTTTGGTCGGGGAGGGGTAGTGGGGTGGGTATTGTAACCTCATTACTCCCACGATGCCCGTCGCCCGCCCCCCTCACACACAACACCAAGCTGGCAGTCCCTCCCACAGTGCAGTCTTAGCGCCATGGGCCTGCAGACATCGGTCAGTGTCAGATGACGGCCGGGAGGCCAGCCCCAGAGGACACGTTCCCACGTCATGTGGACGCTGTCCCGCGGGGCAGACACCTCGCTTCACTGTGCCACCTGCCGACCTGATGATTGGCTGGGCGGCCAGCCAGACAGCAGCAGTGTACAGCCTCCGGGCCACCAGCTGACTGTGTGTTCCTGACCAGGATCAGATGAGAGAGTTTTTTTCAGTTCCAGTTTCAAGGTGTCGAAACGTGTGGACTTGTCCATATACGCTAAAACCACATCTGCTTAAAAGAAGAAAAAAAAGGAAAAAAAGAAAAGAAGAGCAGACGCTTGACCTTTGCATAAATCCAACTGGGCAGTCAGACGAGTGAAACTTCTGATGCAGTCATCCTCGTGCCCTATGTGTGGAAGGACTGTGCACTGACACTGATCCTTACAGAAAAAGTCATATTTGCATATGCATGAGCGGAAAACTGAACGCTTATTACGGGCATGCATGCAGGTAAGTAAAATATAGGTTAATTAATCTTGCCCTGTTAACCAGTTATTGGTCTGTCTCCATCGAATTTAGCAGTGGTCACATGAAAGCACGCTTTTTTTTTCTGCTTCATCATGTGCGCATTTTAAAAGGCATTACCCCCCCCCCCCACTCCTATCCCCCCCACACCCCACACCCTACGTCGTTTATTCCGAGTCATGCAACTCGTAAATAACTTCATCTCTTTCATGTGCACACACATTCAGAAGAACAAACAAGCGCATTTAGGATTCAGGAATCATGTAAAATGAACAAACGCGGTCGACGACCACGGACAAATTTCATTTCAACTCAGCTTGACTGTCCAGGTCACATTTATTACTTTTTGGTTTTCATTTTGAGGCCGTATTACCTGTAGAGTCTGCTGGAAGTCGTTTGTTTTACAAACTGCTGATGCTGTGCCTTGTTGCCTCAGCCCACTTGACTGACATGGCAGGAGTCTCTCAGCCAGCTGGGCTATACAGTGTATCAACGAGCTGAACGATTGTGGCAAATGGTGATGGTGGCTTTGACTGGTTTGTGTAACACGTCTGACTGGTTATTAAAAGGTACGCATAGCGGTGAATTTTAGTCACTGATCAAAGGTCTCCAGACCTGGTTTGGTCCTTGGGGGGGGGGGGGTGGGGGGGGGGGTGGGGGTTCTGCATTACTGAAACCCATCACCAACATTCTCGACTTCAGGTGATCGTGGGACAGGGTCTGAGATTGAAAAAAAAAAAAACCGTTGACTTTTTTAACACTGGCCTCCAACACCAGTTCAACAGTAATTGGAAAAACAACAGCAACAACAACAACAAAAAACCAACAACAGTCATAGTGGTTGTTCATGTTGGGCGACAAATCGCCTCTCTTCAGAACTCTCTGAAGAACCAGTCAGGGGAAAAAAAGCCCTGTGGAGAGTGATTCGCTGAGCCACGAGCCAGCAGACTGTCATCAGCTGACAGAATGGACGTGCCAGCCCATCTCCGGACACTGACTGCAGACTGGAGTTACAGCGCCAGGGAAAATGTCAACTGGACCATCCAGGGAGCAGCTTGGCTGGTCCCCTCTTCTCTGTCACTCAGCACGTCGTCACGAAAAGACTCACTTTCAGTTCTCACTAACCCCGCGAGTCCGTACAGGTCAACGAGGCTTTAACTCTCTCCATACGAACGGCGAAAGAGTCGACGTTAACAGCGTTTCACCCCAATTACCACCATCAAAATATTGCAAGCGGAAGGCTCTTATACTGAAGAGGTGAATGTTGACAAAGAATACCACAATTATGACGACGGAAGCTAAAGGTTGGGTCATTGAGACACCCACTGGACATCCGAGGGGTCTGTGTAGAGAAGAGAGGACTGGCCGTACTGAGTGAGTTAACGGACGGGACACGAATGCCAGAAATAAAGGAAGTCTGTCACATGATATTCCCTTCACAGATCATCGTCTTATAGATGAGATAATACTGTGGGCTACCGTTGCGAACTAGCCGGAAATAGAGAAAGGTACTGTAGACAAGGAGACCGAAACAGACCCATCGGAAAAAAAGAGAATGTTGCTCCATGAACTTTCCAGATGGGCCTTTTAGAGCGAGAAGTGTGTGACTTTACATCTGCTTGTTGGTCCAGACAGGTTTTTACGATTGTCTGGACAAATGTTGTAAACTGACGTTTCTTCTTGAATGATCGGTTCTTCACACAGGGACAAATGCTCTGATTTAAGTGTTTCAACCCATAACCCCATGTCAGCAACATAATTACGCTTTTGATTGTGCACAGTGAATTTTTAACAACGGCGAACATTATAGCTTCACGAACATTTGATATAAAGTGCAAATGGTTATTATTGAGCAATTCCCAAACGCATCTTGCACATCAAAATGATTTTTAAAAGAAATACTGCCAGCGGTGCCCTTTGGACTTTCCCTGTCGTCACTGAGGACAGCCCCAGAGAGGATGGCTGACGAATACGCCCTTTCAGTCTCCTGACCGAATGCGCCCTTTCAGTCTCCTGACCGAATACACCCTTTCAGTCTCCTGACCGAAAATGCGCCCTTTCAGTCTCCTGACCGAATACACCCTTTCAGTCTCCTGACCGAATACACCCTTTCATTCTCCTGACCGAGTGCGCCCTTTCATTCTCCTGACCGAATACACCCTTTCATTCTCCTGACCGAATGCGCCCTTTCAGTCTCCTGACCGAATGCGCCCTTTCAGTCTCCTGACCGAATGCGCCTTTTCAGTCTCCTGACCGAATACACCCTTTCATTCTCCTGACCGAATACACCCTTTCAGTCTCCTGACCGAGTGCGCCCTTTCATTCTCCTGACCGAATGCGCCTTTTCAGTCTCCTGACCGAACACACCCTTTCATTCTCCTGACCGAATACACCCTTTTGGACCTTGCCTGTTTTGTGTTTCAGAGGTGTGGGAGTGACCCTGAAGAGTAGGGATGGGTTCGTCTGCCGGAGAGTAGGATAGGTCGGTGCAAAGTAGACAGCCAGTCTGAAGGGGAAGACATTCAGCAGTGTGCATGTCCACAGCGAGCAAGACGTGTGGGTGGGAGAGGCTGAAGTGTCTGGGATCCGCTCCAGCTCTGTGTGTTTGGCCTGGCGAGGTTTACATTAGCCTTCATGGCGCAATAACTCCGGCCCGCGAGGCTGGAGGTGGGCTGGCAGCCTCTTCCCGTCGGCTGATGGGATTACTGCTTGGCTCCCGGCTCCTCTAACAGCTCTCTAAGGGCTGCAGGTTATTGTCTGACTTTTCTTGCCTCGGCTCTGCGGGTTCTCAGGGAGAGGCGACTCGTTTCGGAATCGACCTGAAAACCTTTTTCTTTTCTTTCAGACCGATTGATGGCTGCCGTGTTTTGTGTTGTGTGCTCATTTCCCAGGGGTGTCCCAGAGGAGTGCTGGGTTGCTGTGAGTGCTCAGTGCACTGGATTGGGGTTAAAGGGGGTGTCTCCCTCAGTGTTGTTTTTTTTCTATTCATGAGTTCGGGAGACACGTTTTCTTGTTTTTTTTTTAAATTCTCAACAGGCGTTTGTCTGTTTGCCTCTTACCTTCTCTCTCTGATGTGTGTGTGTGTGTGTGTGTGTGTGTGTGTGTGTGTGTGTGTGTGTGTGTTTCTCTGCTTTTTAAACACACACACACACACACACGCACACACACACACACACACACACACACACACACACACACACACACACACACACACACACACACACACACACACACACACACACACACACACACACACACACACACACACACACACACACACACACACACACACACACACACACGCGCGCGCACACACACACACACACACACACAAACAAACCAATCAATATGTACAGTTTTTCTTCTTTTCGTTTCTTTTCAAACCAACCAGATCTTCAGAATACATTGAAGATTTGTGAGAAAAAAAAAGCTTTTGACAGTAAAGTTCAAAACAGCACAGCTCAATTCGATTGTCACTGGCGTGATGTTTATTTCCGTCTTGCATAAGCCTCCACTCTTTCTCGTACAAAACAGAAAGGTGAGTGTAAGAAAAAAATATTAGATAGCACTTATGTGCAGTTTTACACCCAGACGCAAGTGTGTTTGAAACAGCACAACATTAATATAAGATAACACCTATGTGCAGTTTTACACCCAGACGCAAGTGTGTTTGAAACAGCACAACATTATATAGAAACAACATTCGTAACATAAAAGAGAAAAGCTTTGGACCAGGACTTTTACTGTCTTCGGCTCGAGCTTGAGTGGTGGTCTTTCGGATGCGACAGTAAACCTTCCTTCAGAAGCACACTTTGTGAAGTACACTTTGTGAAGCACACTTTGTGAAGCACACTTTGTGAAGTACACTTTGTGTGCGAAAAAAAAAAGAAAAAAAAGAAGAAACTCACAGCGACAGGAAAGCTGTCCCTTGTAACAATATGTAGAAATGTCCACCTTTGTTGGTAAACAAATTAACACGCATGCATGGGAAAACTGGAGTTGCGGCACGGCTTTCTCCTGGAAACAGTTCGAATTTCACCCAGAGAAATCTGTAGTGGTAGGTAACACAAGAAGACCTTTGTTAGGGGAAAAAAAAAGTATTTGTGTCATGCACAGCAGACGCACGTTTATTAATCAGGCACATGATGCAATTTCTGAAGGCCTCTGGGAAGAATAACAAAGTTACCCGACGGAAAATAAACTCTTTTAGGTCCGTCTATATTTTGATTTTTTTCCGAACTTTTTATTTTATTATTATTATTTTTTTTTTTTAGAGGTTAAAACGTTTTTAGGGTACATGAAAACTAATCATCTGACGTGGTGTCATCTGTTGTCAGTTGAGGAGACTCTTTGGCGCGTAGCGTACGAGGAACCTTTTTGACTCACTTGTGTAAACAAAGTGAGTCTATGTTTTAACCCGGTGTTCGGTTGTCTGTGTGTGTGTGTGTGTGTGTGTGTCTGTGTGTGTGTGTGTGTGTGTCCGTGATAAAGTTTAACATTGACATTTTCTCTGCAAATACTTTGTCAGTTGACACCAAATTAGGCATAAAAATAGGAAAAATTCAGTTCTTTCCAGTCATCTTGTTCAAAACAATATTGCACCTCTGGGATGGGCACAAAAAAATAATGAAGCCGAATTATATGCAAACTGCATTTACTGTTATATTTTTATTTTTTGTATTCTCTAAACTTGGCACTTTGATCTGATATTCTGACCCAACAACAAGAGCAGTCATTATTATCATTTTTTGTTCAAACAGGAACTTCTTTTGCTAAGTATGGAAGTTTTATTTATTTTGCAAACGTTTTGGTGCAGATAGTAAAAAAAGGGGAAATCACTCTGTAATTAATGCTAGGGGACTTAATTTGCTTTAAACTGATCTTTCTCATCTTAAACATTACATTTTGAAATTATACTCAATACATAAAAAGCGTGTGTGTTTTACTCTCAGTCACAAGTGAGTCTTGAAGGCCTTGCCTCTCTTGTTAAATTTCGATTTGCTGCTGTTTATATGACACGGGACATTTGACCACACTTTCAGTGATGACTGCTTTAAAATCACTGAGGGAAATCAGCTTCTTCCATTGGACGGACTGTGATATTGCCGGTCTGCTCAGCAAATTTGTTCCGATCTTTTCATTTTTACGAAATGTGTTTGACGGTCTCAGCGTTGAGTATGTTAATATTGTTGGCTGGCAGATTCATGAACAACAAGATGGAAAGTGCCTACCGGAAGACAATGGTTGTGGTTTTGAGAGCAGACTGAAAGGTAGATAACACCTTCTGAGTCTGCAGAAAATCCTTGGGTTTTGTTTTTGTTTTCTTTTGTTGTTGTTGTTGTTGTTTTTGTATGTGTGAACTCGTGAATTGCACCAACCCTTTCTTTGTTTACCAACACATGTGCAGATCTGCTTGCGTCTTTATCCCAATTATTGTGTGTATACACATGCAGAGCATCAAACATGCACGTTAAAGATCCCGTAACACGTTCCACGGTTGGTTATGGAAACACGAACAGCATGAACATTCCCAAAGTGAATTATGGCTGACGGGCGCCATAGCCGAATGGTTAAAGCGTTGGACTTTCGATCTGAGGGTCTCGGGTTCGAATCACGGTGACGGCGCCTGGTGGGTAAAGGGTGGAGATTTTTACGATCTCCCAGGTCAACATATGTGCAGACCTGCTTGTGCCTGAACCCCCTTCGTGTGTATGCGCAAGCATAAGATCAAATACGCACGTTAACTCACTCAGTACGGCCAGTCCTCTCTTCTCCTCTACACAGACCCCTCGGATGTCCAGTGGGTGTCTGAATGACCCAACTATTAGCTTCCGTCGTCAGAATTGTGGTATTCTTTGTCAACATTCACCTCTTCAGAATAAGAGCCTTCCGCTTGCAATATTTTGATGATGGTAATTGGGGTGAAACGCTGTTAACGTCGTCTCTTTCGCCGTTCGTATGGAGAGAGTTAAAGATCCTGTAATCCATGTCAGCGTTCGGTGGGTTATGGAAACAAGAACATACCCAGCGTGCACACCCCCGAAAACGGAGTATGGCTGCCTACATGGCGGGGTAAAAACGGTCATGCACGTAAAAAGCCCACTCGCGTATATACGAGTGAACGTGGGAGTTGAAGCCCACGAACGCAGAAGAAGAAGAAGATTTATGGCTGCCTAAATGGTGGGATAATGACGGCGACACACGGAACAGCATAACTGTAGAAAGAGTTGTGTGTGAGAGGTGAGCCCACGAACACGCATGCACTGTTGGTCTTTAATAGTGTAGAAGTAATTTAGCACGTTTTGAGACCATTATGAGTTTATGATAATTATGATCGTTGGTGTGTGTATTCTGTAATCATCTTATATTTGGTTATTCTATAATTATCATATAATTTTCTGTCTTTGTGTGCCTCTCTCCCACTCCCCTCTCTCTCTCCCCCCCTTTCTCTCTATTACATAAGCACTCGCTCCACGTACATTTTTGTGGTGTGCACGTGTGTGTGTTTGCATGCATGTTTGCAGTGTGTGTGTGTGTGTGTGTGTGTGTGTGTGTGTGTGTGTTGTGCGTGCACGTTTGAAAGAGAGAGGGGGAGAGATGTCGACTTCCAATTGACCATGTCAGTTTGAGAAGAACAGTGTTGAAGAGGCAGGCAATAATGCAGCGCTGATTGTTTGCCGGTTCCTCGCCCTCACCTCCTTTTCTTTCTCCGTCACCTCATTTTCCTGCTCCTCTCTATTCATCTCTTCTCTTCACCCGCCGTGTCAATCTGTCCATCTGTTCTTCTTTGTCTGCTCGTTCATTTGTCCATCCCCCCCCCCCCCCCTCCTCTCTTTTTCTCATTATGTCGCTCTCTCTTGTCGGGCTTTATCTCGGTCTCTCTCTATGCCAGTCTCTTTACCTGTCTGTCTCTGTCTCTCTGTTTCCGTCACTGTCTCTGTCTCTGTCGCTCTCTCTCTCTGTGGCTGTCTCTCTGTCTCTGTCTCTGTCTGTCTCTGTCTCTCTCTGTCTCTGTCTCTCTCTTCCCTCCTCCCCTTCCCCTCCCCCAACCCGTGTGTGCAATCACGACGAAGGTCTGAGGTCCCCAGTTGATGAAAGAGGCGTGGTGAAGAGAGGGCCAAGGAAGCAATAAGGACTGTCATGTTGTCACCACGCGGGCGTCGTCTTCCTGCAGTGTGGTGCCACTGGGACTGGCGTGGGGCCCTCAGGACACAGGGGGTGACGGCTGGATGACCTCTGCCTGCCCACACAACACGGCGCTCCCTGTCTCCCGGAGAGGCTGCAGTCATTTGTCCACACGAACGCCGTCTCATTTTCCCTTGAAGGATTGCTTGAGGTTTCGTTTTTGTTCTTGAGGAATTCGGATTTCTGGTGCTTCGCAAAAGGAGTGGAAGAGAATGGAAGGGGTTGTGGAGAGTAACAGACCAAGAGGGAAGAAAGAGCGAGCGCTGTTCAGTTTGATAGAACTTTTCGTTATGTGTGAAGTAGTTCAGGCTTTGTTAAGTGCAAGCACAGGGAAGAACGCTGTTCTTGAAATCTGTTGTTCTCTGTCTGGGTCTGGTCCTGTCTGTCTGTCCGTCTCTATGTGTCTGCATGTCTGTATGTCTGTCTATTTCTGTATCCCTATCTCTAACCTGGTCTCCATATTCCCTCCTCCTACTTCTCGAACCCCCTGTTTTTTCTCTTCCCTTCGTCCCCCTTAAACCCCCTCTCTCTGTCTTTCTGTCCGTCTTTCTCTCTGTGTGTGCCTGTGTGTGTGTGTGTGTGTGTGTGTGTGTGTGTGTGTGTGTGTGTGTGTGTGTGTGTGTGCCTGCAATCACGACGAAGGTCTGAGGTCCCCAGTTGATGAAAGAGGCGTGGTGAAGAGAGGGCCAAGGAAGCAATAAGGACTGTCATGTTGTCACCACGCGGGCGTCGTCTTCCTGCAGTGTGGTGCCAGTGGGACTGGCGTGGGGCCCTCAGGACACAGGGGTGACGGCTGGATGACCTCTGCCTGCCCACACAACACGGCGCTCCCTGTCTCCCGGACAGGCTGCAGTCATTTGTCCACACGAACGCCATCTCATTTTCCCTTGAAGGATTGCTTGAGGTTTCGTTTTTGTTCTTGAGGAATTCGGATTTCTGGTGCTTCGCAAAAGGAGTGGAAGAGAATGGAAGGCGTTGTGGAGAGTAACAGACCAAGAGGGAAGAAAGAGCGAGTGCTGTTCAGTTTGATAGAACTTTTCGTTATGTGTGAAGTAGTTCAGGCTTTGTTAAGTGCAAGTACAGGGAAGAACGCTGTTCTCGAAATCTGTTGTTCTCTGTCAGGGTCTGGTCCTGTCTGTCTGTCCGTCTCTATGTGTCTGCATGTCTGTATGTCTGTCTATTTCTGTATCCCTATCTCTAACCTGGTCTCCATATTCCCTCCTCCTACTTCTCGAACCCCCTGTTTTTTCTCTTCCCTTCGTCCCCCTTAAACCCCCTCTCTCTGTCTTTCTGTCCGTCTTTCTCTCTGTGTGTGCCTGTGTGTGTGTGTGTGTGTG
>NC_134878.1:18476701-18496701 GCF_041734735.1 Babylonia areolata | reverse complement strand
ATTCATTATTCATGCCAACATTGGTCTGACAAAGGCGGCAGCCTCGACACCACATAATAATCAACAATCGATGTGGAAAAAAAATGAATCATAAAAAAGTAATCACATTTGTGAAAAATGTCACGGGTGCGTAAAAAAAAGAACCCCAGTCGATTCTGGGTATAATTATCGAGAGTTTACTCGCTTGACACCTACCAGGCAATACAATAGCAATGATGATGTTATTCAAGCTAATGATAACAGCAGTGGTAGTAAGTACGAGTAATAGTTACTTGCTGTTTTAACAAATGGAAATTATTCAAAGGTTGTTAATCAAACACATTTGCGATGTAGTTCACATGCAGTCCAGTCATCTGAATTTAAAAAAAAAAAAAAAAATGACTAGCGTTGTTTCTACCTTAATGGGAACTGCCGAAGATACAATTTCGGACTGTGCACACGCGAAATCAAAGATGCACTCATGTTCACGCACGCATACACACTCGTACTAACTAAACAGCCATTGTCATTAACTATTCCCTCTGAAACAACACAAAGGAGAAATAGATTGGAAGGAAAGAAAGGGGTGCTAGATAGAGAAACAGAGAGCAAGAAAGATAGAAAGAAAAAAAAAGAAATAAAAAAAAGAAGTTATGTTATTACACCAGACAACAAAAGCGAAGCCAGTAACCGAAAATGCCCGTCATCAGATTAGAAAAGTAAGGAACCACGTGTCATTTCACGGACAAGCATTTCCTGAACTCAGGCAGTATACCGCCATCAAAGTTGCTGAACTGAACGAATGCACGTACATCGTTTTGATCACAGGTCGTGAGTTCCGTTGATGCTTGCTACTTTTGGCTGTTTGTTACCATCAGAAAAAAAACAGTTGGGGGAGGGGAGAGGGGGGTACAGGGAAGAGGGGGAAGGGGGGGGGGGTGACGGTTACGAGTCAGTGGGAAACACGACAGAATGCAGGAGGAAGACAGGACCCCCATTTGACTAAGTACACATAATGACACACCCAAATGACGCGGGAGAAATGTCCCCTCTTTCCTTCCTGTCTGCAGAGTCCCCTCGACAACTCTCCTGTCTTTGAAGGTTCTTTCAACAACCCGAGGAGCCTGGGTTTGACGTTACGCTTGCTCTGATAGCTGCTCTGCTGGTAGAAAGCGTCTGTTTCGTAGGATGAGACTGAACACTGTGTAGTAGTAGTAGTAGTAGTAGTAGTAGTTGTTGTTGTTGTTGGTGGTGGTGGTGGTGCAGCAGCAGCAGCAGCAGCAGAAATAGTGGTTGTAGTTGTACTGTTCTAAAAACCATTCATATCGTCGTCGTTGGTGTTATTGTTATTGTCCCAGGGTCAGTCTGGAAGACTGGGCAATGCCTCAAATCTTTAAACCTTGAGCGGTAAAGATACTGACTCTTGAATCTTGAATCGCATCGTCCGAGTGCGTGCATCCTGGAAAGTCAAACTGGTTCAGCGGAGGTGGTCTTTGTTAGTTATGGAAACAAGAATATACCCAGTATGCACGCCCACGAAACGGAGTATAGCTGCCTATATGGCGGGGTAAAAGGTTGTATGTATATGTGCAGTGTGTGTGTGTGTGTGTGTGTGTGTGTGTGTGTGTGTGTGTGTGTGTGTGTGTATGTGTGTGTGTGTGTGTGTATGTATATGTGCAGTGTGTGTGTGTGTTTGTGTGTGTGTGTGTGTTTGTGTGTGTGTGTGTTTGTGTGTATGTGTGTGTGTGTGTGTTTGTGTGTATGTGTGTGTGTGTGTATGTGTGTGTGTGTGTCTGTGTGTGTGTGTGTGTGTATGTGCAGTGTGTGTGTTTGTTTGTGTGTGTGTGTGTGTGTGTGTGTGTGTGTGTGTGTGTGTGTGTGTGTGACTAAAACCTGACTGAATGACACAGGAAACAAGTGAAGAGCGCCTAAAGGCAGCTCTCAGTCAGTTCTGCTGTGTGAATGACTCCGTGTTTATAAGCCCTTAGAGTTTGGTATTTGACCGATAACAGGTGCTATGCAAGTATCCATATCAGTCAATCAATCAGTCAGTCTTTCTCTCTCTCTCTCTCTCTCTCTTTCCCTCTGTCTCTTTCTCTCCCCCCCCCCCCCCCCTCTCCAGTTTCTCTCCTCATCGCTTCCAGCCTTTGCAGAAAGCGTAGGTTTGGCTTCTCCGCTTGTTGACTTTGCTTAAACCTGCACATAATCGATTTTGTTTCAAACCAAACCCCGACGCATCAGAGCCCTTCAGTGGGTGTGTGATGCGGTAGAAAATCCGTCACCAACGGCGGTGTGACGTGGGTAATTCAGCCCGCCCATTAACAGCCCCTCCCTACTTCGTTTAAGTGCTAACACGGACACCAGAGACGTCTGTGGCGTCCCTAACTGCTGACTGCATTAACGAAAAGGAGCGTGCTCTGATCGTCGCCGTCCCAGTGTTGCGCGTCCTTGAAAGTGAAAGTGGTTCAGTGGTGGTGGTCTCCCATTCCCAACGAATTACTTCCCTTTGCAGACAGTCGGCCACCTGCATGGGGGTGCGGAGGGGAGGGGGGGGGGACACAACCCGTCACCGTGTTCGGTCTTTCTACCCAGTGTACTGGTCTCTGAAGTTCACAGCCAGTAATGTTTTTTTCAAGTTAATATGATATCCAATTGATAGTATGTCCAAGGCATGGGAGATAACAGCGCATTAACACTGTCATAGTCTGCATTACATCGGAAGTTAAAAAAAAAAAAATAAAAAATTTTAAAGAATAAATAAAAGAGAGAAAAATTCACGCTGCCTTAAACACAGCTGTTAGATAACAAAGACAATTCAAAAGACAACAACAAACTATTGTAGAACAAGAAAAGGGCAACAACAACCAAAACAACTATTACAGAACACACACACACACACACACACACACACACACACACACACACACACACACACACACACACAAACTATTACAGAACACGAAGAAAAGCGACAAGTAAATACCCCAACAGGAAAACCAAACCAAACGGAAATCATAGTTACCTGAGTGGCATTAAGCGCACAGGACTCCAGATAGGCACTTTAGAAATTTTGCTCCATAACAAGTACTCCAGATAGGCACTTTAGAAATTTTGCTCCATAACAAGTACTCCAGATAGGCACTTTAGAAATTTTACTCCATAACAAGTACTCCAGATAGGCACTTTAGAAATTTTGCTCCATAACAAGTACTCCAGATAGGCACTTTAGAAATTTTGCTCCATAACAAGTACTCCAGATAGGCACTTTAGAAATTTTGCTCCATAACAAGTACTCCAGATAGGCACTTTAGAAATTTTGCTCCATAACAAGTACTCCAGATAGGCACATTAGAAATTTTGCTCCATAACAAGTACTCCAGATAGGCACTTTAGAAATTTTGCTCCATAACAAGTACTCCAGATAGGCACTTTAGAAATTTTGCTCCATAACAAGTACTCCAGATAGGCACTTTAGAAATTTTGCTCCATAACAAGTACTCCAGATAGGCACTTTAGAAATTTTGCTCCATAACAAGTACTCCAGATAGGCACTTTAGAAATTTTACTCCATAAAAAGTACTCCATATAGGCACTTTAGAAATTTTGCTCCATAACAAGTACTCCAGATAGGCACATTAGAAATTTTACTCCATAAAAAGTACTCCAGATGGGCACATTAGAAATTTTGCTCCATAAAAAGTACTCCAGATGGGCACATTAGAAATTTTGCTCCATAACAAGTACTCCAGATAGGCACTTTAGAAATTTTGCTCCATAACAAGTACTCCAGATAGGCACATTAGAAATTTTGCTCCATAACAAGTACTCCAGATAGGCACTTTAGAAATTTTGCTCCATAACAAGTACTCCAGATAGGCACTTTAGAAATTTTGCTCCATAACAAGTACTCCAGATAGGCACTTTAGAAATTTTGCTCCATAACAAGTACTCCAGATAGGCACTTTAGAAATTTTGCTCCATAACAAGTACTCCAGATAGGCACTTTAGAAATTTTACTCCATAAAAAGTACTCCATATAGGCACTTTAGAAATTTTGCTCCATAACAAGTACTCCAGATAGGCACATTAGAAATTTTACTCCATAAAAAGTACTCCAGATGGGCACATTAGAAATTTTGCTCCATAAAAAGTACTCCAGATGGGCACTTTAGAAATTTTGCTCCATAACAAGTACTCCAGATAGGCACTTTAGAAATTTTGCTCCATAACAAGTACTCCAGATAGGCACTTTAGAAATTTTACTCCATAAAAAGTACTCCAGATAGGCACTTTAGAAATTTTGCTCCATAACAAGTACTCCAGATAGGCACTTTAGAAATTTTGCTCCATAAAAAGTACTCCAGATAGGCACATTAGAAATTTTACTCCATAAAAAGTACTCCAGATAGGCACTTTAGAAATTTTACTCCATAAAAAGTACTCCAGATAGGCACTTTAGAAATTTTGCTCCATAAAAAGTACTCCAGATAGGCACATTAGAAATTTTGCTCCATAAAAAGTACTCCAGATAGGCACTTTAGAAATTTTACTCCATAAAAAGTACTCCAGATAGGCACTTTAGAAATTTTACTCCATAAAAAGTCCTGAATAGATTCTGACTTTTACTAGCAGATAAAAACAAGGGGGAAAAAAAGATATCTCAAAAAAAGGTGAACGTTTACTTCCAGTATAAATGTCTTTCTGAAGTCAGTGTGTCTGGACACTCCATTTTAAAAATGGAATACTTCAATAAAAGAAGAAAAAAAAAAGCAATAAAAGAAACAAACAACAACAAAAAAGCAAAAATAAACGATCAAGTGGAAAAAGGAAAATGTCTCCAGGCACTGCGTTACTCATAAATCTGTCACACAACACTTCCTGAAATTTCTTTCGAAACAAGTCGTTCAAGGAAAACACACACACAGTGTGTGTATGTGTGTGTGTGTGTGTGTGTGTGTGTGTGAGCTAAACGAATTGATAAAACACTCGCACACAATACCTGTAAAACGAACCTTGAATTATCAACGAACCCCTATTAAATTTTATCAATGACCATGTTCTTTTTTCTTGGTGTGTGTGGGGAGAGGGGGGGGGGGGTGGATGTGCGAGGTTGTAATTTCAGTAGAGTGCTTTTGCCATGAACCCCTCATTACGGATTTTGTTTAATTATGTTTTTTCGCCAAACATTTTCCTTTCGATTTATTGATAACACAGCCAGTGATAATAACAAGAAGGTGTCTGAGCAAGAAGCACGTGTATACATTACTGTCATTGACTCTGGCGGTCCCAGTGACACTTCAGACTCTCGTGAATGGCCAGTGTTGACAGCCACGAAGCGACTTCATTGTTATCCTCCTCAGCTTCGTTTACCATACAAGGAAATTCCATTTCAAGAACCTTTTAGTGAGGACAGCAACATGAAATAAACCAAGAAACAAAACAAAACGTTTTTTGCTATTTTTTTTGTTTTTGGTTTGGTTTTTTTGGGGGGGCGGGGGTAGGGGGTGGGAGTCGGGTGGGGGAGGGGGGTGGTGGCAAAACCTTAAACCAGATGAAGCAGGAACGAAGAGAGAGAAAAAAAAGGAATAATGGAGGGGAAAACAAAACAAAACAAAAAAACCCAAACACACACACACACACACACACACGCGCGCGCGCGCGCACACACACACACACACACACACACACACACATACACACACACACACACACACACACACACACACACACACACACACACACACACACACACACAAAACGTGTCGTAACTCAAACAATATCTCCTGTCTGTCTTTGTCTATGTGTTCTGTATATCTGTCTGTCTGTCTGTCTGTCTGTCTCTCTCTCTCTCTCTCTCTCTCTCTCTCTCTCTCTCTCTCCATCTCTCCCCCTCGCTCTCTGTGTGTCTCCCTGTCCTTCTCTTTGTATCCCTGTTTCTCTCGCCCTTCTCTTTCTGTCTCCGTCAGCCCCCCCCCCCTCCCCCTCCCCCGCACACACACACACACACACCCGGCCCCCCTCCGGCCCCCCTCCAAGAATCACGTCTCTTCCACTTCATCTTAACCACCATCCTTCCCTCCGTCTCTTTCTCTTTCCCTCTCTACGCCCCCGACCCCCCACCCCCCACCCCCCCACCCCCCCCCACCCTCCTCCCTCCTCCCACCCCCACTCCCTCCTCCCCCCAAGGTATTTATGAATGTCGCCTCATGTGATCGTCATAAGAAAAGGTTTTACACACCGGGATTAACGTGTATTTTCAGGTATCACCGTTTACATTGAGCAGAGCAGGATGTCTGAATTTTGCTCTGAGCTCCATTTGCAAGTGGGCGTGATTTTTTTTTTTGTTTTTTTTTTTTTCAGGTTTTCTGATGGCAGCATTGGTGGTGGTGTGTGTGGGGGGATCAGAGGGGGGGAGGGACGGGGGGTTGCGGGAAGCCGCTCGGAGCGGGCACTGACCCACACGGAGGGCACGGCGATAACGGCATTGGGCCCCCCCAATCCAAGGGGCCGAGGGCTAAAGGGCAGGCCTTTCCACCACACTCTCTCGGCATGCTTATCCCTGTTTATCTTGTACTTAATCACGGACATAGGCAGGGATTCTCTGTCTGTCTGTCTGTCTGTGTCTGTCTTTCCCTCTCTCTCTATCTCACTGCCCTTCTGTCTGTGTTTCTCTGTCTGTCTGTCTGTCTGTCTCTGTCTCTGTTTCTCTCTCACTGTCTCCCCCTCTCCCTCCCTCCCTCCCTCTTTGTTTCTCTATGTCTCTCTCTGTTTCTGTCTCTGTGTCTCTGTCATTGTCTCTGTCTCCCTCTGTTCATCTTTTTCTGTTTCTCTGTTTCTCTCTCTGTTTCTCTGTTTCTGTCTGTTTGTCTGTCTCTTTCTTTCTTTCTCTGTGTCTGTCTCTGTTTCTGTGTCTGTCTGTCTGTCTGTATCTCCTTCCCTTTCTTTCTTTCTCTGTGTCTCTCAGTGTCTCTGTCTGTGTTTCTCTGTTTCTGTCTGTTTGTCTGTCTCTTTCTTTCTTTCTCTGTGTCTGTCTCTGTTTCTGTGTCTCTGTGTTTCTCTGTCTCTGTCTGTCTCCCTCCCTCCCTCTTTCTTTCTCTGTGTCTCTCTGTGTCTCTCTCTCCCTCCCTCTTTCTTTCTCTGTGTCTCTGTCTGTTTCTGTCTCTGTGTCTCTTTCACTGTCTCTGCCTTTCTGTCTCTGTCTCTGTGTGTGTCTCTCTCTTTCACTTGCGCGCGCACGTCATCGCGCAATAAAACAATGTCACTGACCGTGTTTTGTCAATAATCAAACAGACGTGTTTTTCTTTAATTGAAGGATGAGCGAGCTTTTTTCAGCTAATACGATCGATAGAACTCACAGACCTTGCCATAATCTTTGAAATGCGTAATCAGCCGATATCCCCCTGCTGATAAGTGTTGGTTTTATTTTGGTTGTACTGTCAGTTGTCCTTTTGTTGTTGTTTTTCTTAACGACATTCCTGACTGCAGTGCTGTGGCATCATGCTCAGGCTGGTGTGTTCAGGGAGTGCTGTTTTCTTCCCGGGTTTCTCTCCACCCCCACTTCCTTGTCGGCACACCCACTCACCCACCCCCAGCACACGCACACCCACTCACCCCCAGCACACGCACACCCACTCACCCCCAGCACACGCACACCCACTCACCCCCAGCACACGCACACCCACTCACCCCCAGCACACGCACACCCACTCACCCCCAGCACACGCACACCCACTCACCCCCAGCACACGCACACCCACTCACCCCCAGCACACGCACACCCACTCACCCCCAGCACACGCACACCCACTCACCCCCAGCACACGCACACCCACTCACCCCCGGCACCCACACACCCACTCACCCACAGCACACGCACACCCACTCACCCCCAGCACACACACACCCACTCACCCCCAGCACACACACACACACACTCACCCCCAGCACACACACACACACTCACCCCCAGCACACACACACACACACTCACCCCCAGCACACACACACACACTCACCCCCAGCACACACACACCCACTCACCCCCAGCACACACACACCCACTCACCCCCAGCACACGCACACCCACTCACCCCCCGCACACACACACACCCACTCACCCCCAGCACACGCACACCCACTCACCCCCCGCACACACACACACACACTCACCCCCAGCACACGCACACCCACTCACCCCCCGCACACGCACACCCACTCACCCCCAGCACACACACACACACACTCACCCCCAGCACACACACACCCAGCACACACACACCCACTCACCCCCGACACACGCACACCCACTCACCCCCAGCACACACACACCCACTCAACCCCAGCACACGCACACCCACTCACTCACCCCCAGCACACACACACCCACTCACCCCCAGCACACACACACACACACACACACACACACACACACACACACACAGAGCGTATAGTGCCATATCATGTCACACGTGGTGCATGCAGCGTCAACTGCTTGTTGCTGAAACATGAACACCACTCTTGAGGACACTGGCAATCGGGTTCCTGTCATAAATCGCCCCATCACGACACGAAGAAGACAGCGGAGGAACAAATAAAACGGAACTCTGGATGTAACGAAGGGAGGGCGGGCGTGAAAGATGTTCAATGTAAGTCAGCAGTTCCAACAAGCATGTAGGTTTCGGGCTGAGGGTCTGCACCGGTAACGACAGGTTGCAGGACGCTTGTTACACGAAGGTGCCAGCATGCAGGCTTTTTCTCACTCACAAACATACGCGCACACCACACACGTGCGTGCACACACACACACACATACTCTCTCTCTCTCTCTCTCTCTCTCTCTCTCTGTCATGTAGTACCAGTGAAAATGTTTTTGTTAAGCTGTCCAATTTTGGTCGCAAAGAAATCGATGTGCGGATGCAAGCTACAAAATGTGAACATTCCCCTGTACACGGAGGGCCAGAGGCCTGACATTAAAATACTTTTAGACTTTGACTTTCTCTCTCCGTCACCATTTTAGCTATCTTCCCATCATATTATCATATAAGTGTGTTGTTCATTTGGCCCAAACACTTTTGGAGCAATGCGAAGTCCATTGTATCCTAAAACGCCGCACCCCAAACGCCTTCTGATTGAGTGTGACCAATCGATACACAGGACACTAGGTTTACAGCCAAGAACAGCAGAGGAGGCGGGATGGGAGCGATAAAGACGATTGCTGTAGATGTCGCCGGCAGTTCCGCCGGCTCCCGGGCCACAGCTAAAGGTCAGTGTTGCACAGAAACGAATGGCGCACTCCTTGTTGCCTCTCCCCGTTCATGGAAATGTCAGGCTGTGCAAAATAAAACAAACGGAAAGAACAGAGTGGAAAGGAAACAGAGGAAGGAAGACAGACAGACAAGACGATGGTCAATCCATCAACACGTTCTCACTTCTCAGGGGTATATGGGTACGGTTGTTGTTGTTTGTTTTTGTGTTTTTGTTTCTTCGTTTTTGACTCACCTGTGTAAACAAAGTGAGTCTATGTTTTAACCCGGTGTTCGGTTGTCTGTGTGTGTGTGTGTGTGTGTGGGGGGGGTGTCTGTGTGTGTCTGTGTGTCTGTGTGTCCATGGTAAACTTTAACATTGACATTTTCTCTGCAAATACTTTGTCAGCTGACACCAAATTAGGCATAAAAATAGGAAAAATTTAGTTCTTTCCAGTCATCTTGTTTAAAACAATATGGCACCTCTGGGATGGGCACAAAAACATTAAAAAATGAAGCCTAATTACATGCAAACTGCATTTACTGTTACATTTATATTTTTTGTATTCTCTCAACTTGGCACTTTGATCTGATATTTTGACACAACAAGAGCAGTCATTTTTATCATTTTTTGTTCAAACAGGAACTTCTTTTGCTAAGCATGGAAGTTATAATTATTTTGAAAACGTTTTGTGCTGATAGTAAAAAAGGGAAATTAATCTGTAATTAATGCTAGGGGACTTAATTTGCGTGATCTTTCTCATCTTAAACATTACATTTTGGAATTATACTGAATACATAAAAAGCTTGTGTGTTTTACTCTCAGTGTACAGGGCTTTCACTATGTTCATTCGCCCAAGTGGTCTTTTTCGGAAAATACTAAAATCAATACGACGAGTGGACTTTACAGATCTGTTGGCTGAGCCCTGAAGATCATGGGCAAAAATCAATTGCGTACACATTCAAAGCGCGTGCTCATATTCTTCGCAAACGCGAACGACGCCATTTTGTTTCAAGTTGTTGACCTGCCCGTTCAATCCTATATTCAATGGACAATACACGATAACACGTGATGGAAAGTTGGAGAAGGAGACCGTTAAATATTTGTTCAGAGAAAGATTTGTGAACGCCTCATCACTTACTGGATTTTGCCACAAACTGCCATAAAAATATCCACAGAATCAGTCGGAATTCACAGTTAAAAATTGTAAACCATGCGAGTTAATGCCCTTGAACTGATCACGATGAAACGAAAAAATTTCCAGTCTTGACTTTTCTCAAAATGAAGTCCTTTTCACTTCTTACGACGTTTAGAACTACTTGTACTTGGCTCTACATGTTATTAGTTTAACAAAATACTAAATTTTCATATCAACTTTAAAACTATAAAACTAGAATGAACATAAAAGAGAAATTGAATCGACCGTGTCGTACTACATTCCCGGCGGGTTTACACCCTAAACTTGTACATCTATCTAGATCTAGTGAAAACGGCAGTGTGATTGCGGCGATAGCCATTAAAAAGATTTTTTTTTATTTATTATTACCCTTAAAGATTTTTTGAATGCCCAAGATACACCAGAATAATATGATTTAAACAGCGTTCTCACTGCGAATACCGCAATTGATTTATCGCCCTTTAAAAAAGTATGTTCAAATGTTAAATTTTAGAACGTCAGTTAAGGAGCCACGGTAGTGTAATGGATAAGGCAGTTTCTTCTCACCCGAACAAGCGGGGTTCGAATCTGGTTAGGACTTCTTCTTTTTCTTTTTTTTTTAAACTTGAAGCTTTATAATAACAAATACAGAACACATTTTAACGATTAGATTTTTTTTTAAGTGTCTCACAAGTGAGTTTTGAAGGCCTTGCCTCTATTGTTCTAATTAGTTTCGTTTTCCCTGGTTTCCTTTTTCGCGCGTTTTACAATGGTCATGGTTGCTTCTACTCAGTCGTCAACGTATTATTGGGGTGTAGTGTTTCAGTGAATCTTAATTTCGTCGTCTTCCTTGGCCACACTCTTCAGCCGTCTATCCCAGTTCTGTGTTGAAGGCTGTCGTCTCCCGCAGGGTCCTTGATAAGGATGGTCTCCAGTGATAATGTTGTTGGCCAAAATCTGGTCAGGGGCGCAGTATGCATTGGACAGCAGTACGCGATGTCGTGTGTGGTCTTTGGGGACAGGGACATTCACTTCACTGTCCACTGCCGAAGTCCGCATGCACTTGCTGGTGCAGGGGATTGTGTTCCCTTCTCAGGCGAAAAAGGAAACTTGTAACACAAGGGGCTGTATTCATTTCACGCAGACCTCGTTGTCCTAGCAACCACGGTACAGAAAATGGTGACACAGTTGGCATGAGGATACTGCGGCATGAAAGGCTGCGGTAGTATAGTGTAGACATAATCATACCTACCATCCACGGAAGAGACAAGAACGGTATTGTGCCGAAGAGAATCCTACACAGCAAATAAGCTTGGTATAATCAAATATTCCTGCCAGAGTACACTCTACCTCAGATTCTCACGCAACGAATAACAATGGAATTACCACCACTGCCACCGTGCTTGCCATTTGTTTACTGGAAAGAGATTTATTTCCTTTCAAAGGGTTGTCACACTGAAGGGTCATCCATGGACAGGTAGCTGTTGAACAACGACCTCAGGCACATCCAGGACATCACATATACAGACAGTGGTGAACAATGTCTTGTTCCAACAAGCAGACAGTCACCGACATCAGAACCGGTGTAACAGCCTCAAACTACCCCCTACTGGGTTTGTTGTCGGTGTTTTTTTTGTTTTTGTTTTTGTTTTTTGTTTTTTTACCTCGGGGTCATTCTGGGCTAGCCTCGACTCCCTGCAGTTGGAAATGACCCCCTTTTTACGGGTTTGATAAAACTAATGAAAAGGAAAGGGGGTCGTTTTGGGTTAGCCTCGAATGACTCCCTGCAGTTGGAAACGACCCCCTTTCTATACAGGTTAAAAAAAGGAAGGGACTGGCCTTTACTGACCCTTCCTATCCATGGAGAAAACGTGGGAGAGTTCTAATTTGATAGTCTGTGTTGATAATAGCTGAGCCAAGTTCATCCTGGATTGACCCCCATGACTGTTACGACAGGGCAGGGGAGTGGATCTTCATCTTCTTCTTCTTCTGCGTTCACTCGTATGCACACGAGTGGGCTTTTACGTGTATGACCGTTTTTACCCCGCCATACTCCGTTTTCGGGGGTGTGCATGCTGGGTATGTTCTTGTTTCCATAACCCACCGAACGCTGACATGGATTACAGGATCTTTAACGTGCGTATTTGATCTTCTGCTTGCATATACACGCGAAGGGGGTTCAGGCACTAGCAGATCTGCACATATGTTGACCTGGGAGATCGTAAAAATCTCCACCCTTTACCCACCAGGCGCCGTCACCGTGATTCGAACCCGGGACCCTCAGATTGACAGTCCAACGCTTTAACCACTCGGCTATTGCGCCCGTCTAGTGGAATGGATGAAATCCAGTTAGAGGATCAGTTCTGACTCGTTGCATTTGCTTCCCCCCCCTCCCCCCTCCTACCCCCTGGAGGTCATTCAAGGCCAGTCTACACTGACCCCGGAGTTAATCTGGGCTGGTCAGCGCTGGGGTAAAAAGCAACTGGGCGCTACACCGGAAGTAACTACATTACTGCCACAGAGTTCAGGAAGCACAGCCAGCTGCCTGGTTCCCTCTCTCGGTCTTCAGCTTTCGCTCATCCCACCCTCACCCCCTCACCCAAACCATTCCCATTGCTCAACAACAAATTATGTGTACTCCCGAAAACTCGAATATTCTGCGGGGAAACACGGCTAAATATATAAATCGGGTGAGTGTACATGCACACTATTTCTTCTCGGAAGCAGATGTGTTTTCTTTTCTTTTAATTCATCAGCACAATTGGGAGTACAAGAATAGCATACGTTTTTTCCCACGTCAAATGGGACACGAGAAACAAATCAGTTGACCAAAGCAAAAGACGGGCGCAATAGCCAAGTGGTTACAGCGTTGGACTTTCAATCTGAGGGTCCCAGGTTCGAATCACGGTGATGGTGCCTGGTGGGTAAAGGGTGGAGATTTTTACGATCTCCCAGGTCAACATATGTGCAGACCTGCTAGTGCCTGAACCCCCTTCGTGTGTAAACGCATGCAGAAGATCAAATACGCACGTTAAAGATCCAGTAATCCATGTCAGCGTTCGGTGGGTTATGGAAACAAAAACATACCCAGCATGCACATCCCCGAAAACGGAGCATGGCTGCCTACATGGCGGGGTAAAAACGGTCATGCACGTAAAAGCCCACTCGTGTACATGCGAGTGTTCGTGGGAGTTGCAGCCCACGAAAGCAGAAGAAGAAGAAGAAGAAGACCAAAGCAAAAAACAACCAGGAGTAAAGAAAAAGGGTGCATTTATTTTTAAGTCACCAACACATTACGTTAATGCAAACATTGTTGTTGTTTTTTTTTTGTTTTTAAAGAAACCTCTTTCGTACGCTCAGGGCATGTGTTATAAGACCCACCAATACTCCCGACTGATTCACTAACGAGCTTCAAAAAGTTCAATTTGAAATATGCATCGTTGTGCTATGATTGTACAGTCATGATGTTCTGATGGTTTTGGTTTTCGTCGCTGTTTTTTGTGATCGCTATGCAGAGTTACACAGGAAACTAGAACGGTTGCAGTGAAAACCTTATTGAATAACCAACACCGTGGGCGTTTGACTGGTGTGTTTTTGTTGGGTTTTATTATTTTCTTTTCCTTCCAGTCTCTGTCTGTCTATCTGTCACTATCTGTCTTGGTTTGCCTGCTCTCCTCCTCCCCCCCTTTACTATCTGCACCAAAGACATGCAAAATAAGTATAACTTCCATGCTTAGCAAAAGAAGTTCCTGTTTGAACAAAAAAAAATGATAAAAATGACTGCTCTTGTTGTTGTGTCGGAATATCAGATCAAAGTGCCAAGTTTAGAGAATAAAAAAAAATATAAATATAACAGTAAATTCAGTTTGCATATAATTTGGCTTCTTTTTTAATTTTTTTGTGCCCACCCCAGAGGTGAAATATTGTTTTAAACAAGATGACTGGAAAGAATTGAATTTTTCCTATCTTTTTTGCCAAATGTGGTGTCAACTGACAAAGTATTTGCAGAGAAAATGGCAATGTTAACGTTTACCACGGACACACAGACACAGACACAGACAGACAGAAAGACAGACACACACACACACACACACACACACACACACACTCACAACCGAACACCGGGTAAAAACATAGACTCACTTTGTTTACACAAGTGAGTCAAAAACCACAACACAAACACCAATGCTTCGCCTTCACCTTCGCCACAGAAGCTGGTATTTTGGATCAATTATTATCTTGGTCTGCAGAACAGACAGCGAGTCAGAGGAGACAAGAAAAATGTGCGTGCAGAGATTGATAAACCATTTCTTGGCCATAACCAGGGCAGTAAGCAGTAGGAACAGCTGTGAACAGATGGATGATATGAAAATGGATGTCTTGGACTGGAGTGGATAGGCACAGGACGACTGGTGTTCTTGAAAGAACCCGCACCCAAACCAGCATCTACGTTTGCATATGCACACACACGCGCGCGCGCACGCACGCACGCACACGCACACACATGCTTCCACATTATTAAGTATACACATACGCGCGTGCGTCACACACCTGCGCGTACGTACACACACACACACACACACACACACAGACGCGCGCGCGCGCGTTTATTGCAAGCACACATACACACAAAGAGACACACAGACATAGACACACACATACGCGCGCGCGCGCACACACACACACACACACAGACATAGACACACAAGCACACACACGAACGCAGACACACGCGCGCGCGCGCGCGCCTTACGCTTACGTACACAGTTAGCGACTTCTGAGCCTGCAAAAAAGGGGAAAATTGCATTTTTACACTAGCTTGCTAAGCGTGTCTGCGAACAAAAAAGAAAACTTTTTTTTTCTACTTTGCTTATAGTGCATTGTCCCGACTGGAAAGAAGATAGGAAGTGAGGACGGCGCATTTTCTACTTCCCTCTCTCCCTACCCCCCTATCCCCGCCCCTCCTCTGTCTGTCTGTCTGTCTGTCTGTCTGTCTCTCTCTCTCTCTATCTCTCTCTCTCTCTCTCTCTCTATATATATATATATATATATATATATAACACAACACACACACACACACACACACGAGCGAGAGAGAGAGAGAGAGTGTGTGTGTGTGTGTGTGTGTGTGTGTGAGAGAGAGAGAGAGAGAGAGAGAGAGAGAGAGAGAGAGAGAGTACGAAGACAGTAGGGAGAAATGGAAGATGAGGTGCTTCATATTTTCTAGCATCTAACGAGACGTATTTTCTAGCAACTGATGTGATTTGGAGATGCTTTTAGATGTAATTATTTTCCTGGAAGAGGCACTCAATTAGCTTAAGCACATTTTAAAACCTCCCCAGGAAATGAAGTTCTTGTTTTTGTGGTGTTGTTTTTATTTTTTTTCACGCGGTGCCGCTGTTAAAAGCACTTTCCAAAATGAACAGACCAGGAAGACGGTTCTTTCCCAGGTCCTCGTCGGCTTACGGCAGGCGGCGAAAAACAAAATCTGAACTTTTTTTTTTTTAACTTTAAAATAAGTATTCAGAAAAACCAAAAACAAACGCTTTTCGATTATGGGAACGATAACATTATGTCTTCTATGGAGATGCCTGTTTTTTGTTGTTGTTTTTTTATTTTGGTTTTACAGTTGTTCGCGTTTCTTCTTTCATTTTCGTGACACGTCAATGGCACCACGACACTGTGCACGAGAGATGAAGGCCAGTTGAAAGGACTGACTGTCTTTTCGTTCAAGACCTTCCCGATTCTTAGGTTTCTGTGAAGACATGATAATTCCGACAAAAATAGTTAAACTTTTTCCCCAACAACAAACCATGGATCTCAAAGTCTCTCAGAACCATGAGAAAAAGGTAGCATTTCAGTCAGGGAATAAGAAGGATAGAAAACTGATACAAAAGAAGCTTAGAGGGGAATTACGAAGGGGACAGAGGGAATTCAAATCAAAAGTAGAGCAACAGTTCCAGACAGGAAAAATGGCAGATGCATGGGATGGGTTAAAAATTATCACTGGAGAAACGAAAAGGAAAACAGTAGCTTGTGAAATGAAAAAGGATGAACAGCTTGATTTTTCAAACAAACTGAATGATTTCTACTGTCGCTTTGAAAGGAATGATCTGGGAAGGGAACTGGATAGTGTTATCTCACAGTTGCAGGAAAAGGTCAAAGATAGGAACACAGGTGAGGTCTTTGAGATCGATGCAAAAGTTGTTGAATCTTTATTTTTAAAACTGAATGTCACGAAGGCAATTGGCCCCGACAATATCTGCGGAAGATTACTAAAAACATGTGCTTCCCAGTTGTGTGACGTGTTCTGTAAAATTTTCAACTGGTCTCTGAAGGACTGCTCTGTCCCCAGCATCTGGAAAAATTCTACTATCCGTCCTATCCCCAAGAAAAAGAACCCAGCCGCACTAAATGATTACCGTCCTGTTGCCCTGACGCGCGCGCGTCTGTGTGTGTGTGTGTGGGTGGGGGGCGTTGGGGAAGGAGAGGGAAAGTGCTGTCGTTTTATTTTTTTATGACATCATGGATGAACTTATTCTCGTGGCTGAAAGAGAGCCTTGTGAGGAGGGGCGCTGTAAGCAAATTTAAATACAGCAAATGAAAAAAAAATCTGCAATTCATGTTTGAATCAGAAGTATATGCCAGAAATCTGTAAAGACTGGGGGGAAAAGCCAACAACAAAACTCGTGTAGCAAGATCAATATCGTAATATTGTATTGATATACGTACTGAGCCTCCAGAGAGAGAGAGAGAAAGATAGTAATTAGCTCTTCTCTTTCAGATACTAACTGCCTGTGAAACCTTAATGAATTTGGTTGGTTTTTTTTATGTTGCGTGGCTTTGAAAATGCTGGAGCATGCCAGTGGGAAGAAAACAGATTACAAGAAAATGTTTTTTTTTTAAGGAAAGAAAAGAAAAGAAAATATCACAGAAAGAAAGCACAACAAATAAAAAGAAAAGATAGAAAACAACAAAAAGAAAGGAGAAAAAATGGTGATTGAAAAAAGAAGGAAAAACAGGGGGTGAAAAAGAATAGAAAAAAGAACAGTTTTGAAGGAATGCTAAATCTGTCCTCATTTTCAGAACTTTTGAGCGTTCTCTGATTTCTCCTTTTTAAAAAAAAAAGGCTAGGCGTGTTAGTGTGTAGGCAGCTTGGATATGGCTGTTTAAAAAAAGCCAACAACATGAAATACTGAAATTTATTTTCAGTTGTATCGCTAAATCATTACAGTTTTTTGTGTCTGTTTGATGTTGAGACGGTACTTTTGAGTGTGCGTGTATGTACTTGACACTGATAAGTCATTTTATTGATGTGTATATGCTTGGTACTTTGTGTAAATTGGGGTGACTGTGTAAGTAAATCGGGTTGAAAGCGCGAACTTGAAGTTATTTCGGTTGTAATTTACAGTGTTTGGAAAAAAATCAAACAAACTTTCTCATTAACAAAGACAAAAAAATATATAGTGTGGGTGTGGAGGTATTAATCGACATGCATCGAAATGTTGTATCTTCAGTCTGCATTCGATGGCACAGACATATGTTGAATTTTGGATTCATGTGACAAGTGAGTTAAGCTTGAAATTCGATGGTCGTCACCTAGGAACTTGTTTTATATTGGGTCATCAAGGGACCCCCCCCCCTTTTGGTGATGTGGGCTCTTTCTTTTATGGACAGAACATCCACTTCCTTGGATTTCTGTGCCAGAATCCCCCCCACCCCCGACCCCCCTCCCAACCCCCTTTCCTGTTGCATTCAATGTCTCCGGTTTTTCCCAGTGCTGTTTGTTGTCTCTTTCTTTCTTGCTTACTTTCTTTTCTGCCTTACATGTCCATTCACTGCCTTTACCCTTCACCCCTTGACTTGAAAATAGTTTATTCTTGTTTAAAACGTGCCAGTTGCCCATTGGCGATACCTCATTTTCATGCCAGGTTTTGTTGTTGTTGTTGTTGTTGTTGCTGTGATTGTTGCATTATGGTTTGTGTGTTCCAGTTCGGTTTTTTCCAATCCTCGAACCAGATACTACAGTTCAATGCAGTACATTACAGTACAATACAATACAATACAATAGATCTTTATCAATCTGGAAATAATGTGAGCATCCAAAGGCTCGCCACTCACACAACACGCTTCCCCCAGCCCACAGTTGAGTCCGACACACACATGAACATGACAATGGCCCAACCACAAGGTCAGAAAGCAAAACATTCAGCCGAATAGAAACTTGAAAGTAATAAAACACAGCATGTTGATGTATATAACACAGTAAAATAAAATAACATGTATTTCAGGAAACACTAACACACACTGCTAACGGAACGGTCAATGCCAGAGACATCTCCGAAAACATCTGCTAGGTTTGTGTGTGTGTGTGTGAACGTGTAGACCTTCTTGTGAACACCACAATGTTTTCAGCCGTGAGGTGGCATTACTGGAACCGACAGGCTGGAAGCGACAGTGATAAAAACCACCAGAAAACCCAGAAACATTTATCAACTCAGAATGGAAGAACAGCCAACTACGAAAAGCACGAGAGAGCTCTCTGCCACTTGTTAGTGCTGTTGAATCTATAGGTCTGTGACCCGCTTCTAGCAGTGGAGAAGGGGAAAGGGGAATCGTGGTCAAAGCATTGTGGGCATTATCAAGATTTTACGGGAACCATTATTGTTTTGGTTTGTTGTTGTTGTTGTGGTGGTGGTGGTGGTGGTGTGTGTGTGTGTGTGTGTGTGTGTGTGTGTGTGTTGCAAAAGCCAAGAAAGGTTAAAAACAATCAGTGACTGAGGGAGTGAAGCGGTTTAAAGTGATTCAGGTAAAGAAGGTTCTCAGCATTCAATGACCGGTCGTTAAGCTTTTACTTCCCGTTCTTTCTGTATGTTAAGCGGCTTTCTGGGGGGCGAAAATGTCTGGAGAGACTCTGGGAGAGCTGAAGTCGCTCTGATCACCGGTGGTGTGTGTGTGTGTGTGTGTGTGTGTGTGTGTGCATGTGCGTGCTGAAGGGCGAATCCGTTTAGGTTTGTGGCTTTTGGAGACTTTCATTGAAGCAGATCAAACGCTGAGGCATTCTTTGTATCTTAAAAAATAAGATCAGCAACAGTAAATTACATCTTTTCTTATGTCAGTCTCATTAGAGCACATTTCGGGGAAAATACTGGGCTGTGCCATTTTCATTTGAAGCCTGAATTTAAGAAGCTTTCATTGTTCTCATATTCCTGTAAGAGTGTGTGTGTGTGTGTGGAGGGGGAGAGTGGGGGGGAGAGACGGGGCCGGGGGGGGGGGGGGGTAAGAAAAAATAGAGTGGGATGGGGGGGAGCTGTATAATGTGTTGAATCAAGTGATGGTGGTGAAAAATGACAATTTACGAGGCCACTTGAAAATACACTTAACGTCATGAAAATAAACAATTTATGCCTCTCTGTCTGTCTGTCAGTCTGTCTTTGTCACTCTTTCTGTCTGTCTTTCTCTGTCTGTCTGTCTCCCTCTCTGTCTTTGATTTTTTTTTCTTTGTGCACAGCTTCCCAAACGTCAAAAACTGAAGAGAAAAGGGAAAGGGAATAAGAAAATGGGACAGGCAAGGGAATAAGACATAAACGGACCAGGAAGTAGACCTGAATTCGATTACGAG